>NW_006408584.1:3065351-3067203 GCF_000296735.1 Chrysochloris asiatica
GAGTTTCTCCACTATCACTTCCCACACATGTAGTCAATTTAATTTTTGTTTATTCCATCTGGCAAGGTCCACTTGTATACTCACCATTTATGTTGTTGAAAAAAATATTTGCATGAAATAAGTCATTGCTCTTGAAAAATCCTATTACACAATACCCAGCATAATTTTTATCACTAAATCCATATTCTCCAATGGATACCTCCTTTTTGTTTCCAATTTTCACGTTCCATTCACCAGTAATTTTCACTGCATCTTGATTGCATGTTTGATCAATTTCAGGCTGGAAAAGTAGAGTTCTTCAACTTCATTGTCTTCAGTGACTGTGTGTAAATTTGAATAATCATTACATTAACTCAGCTTCTTTGCAGACATGCTCTTTTTGATGATGAATGCAATACTATTCCTATTTAGTTTGTCATTTCCGGCATTGTAAATCATATGATTGTTGGATTCAAAATGTGCAATACCTGTTGATTTCAGCTCACTAATGCTTAAGATATCTATCATATTGCATTCCAGTTCATTTTTATAACTTCCAAATTTCCCAGATTCATTATTCATACATTCCACATTTCAATTTTTAATAAATATTTGCAGCTATTTCTTCTCATTTCTAGTCATGCCCCAACAACAAATTAATGTCCCAATGCTATACTCCATCTGCATCATTAAGGTCAACTCTACTTTAAGGGGGCACCTCATCCTCAGTTGTATTCTTAGTGTGTTCCAACTTGAGGTGCTCATCTTCTGGCACTATATCAGACAATGTTCTGCTGCTATTCATAAGGTTTTCGGGGATTAATCTCTCAGAAGTAAACTGTGTATTTCTTCTTCCTAGTATGTTCTTATTTTGGAAAATTTGCTGAAGTCTGTCTACCATGGATGGTCCTGCTGGAATTTGAGACACCCGTAGCATAGCTTCCAGCATCCCATAATTATCTACAAATACTATACTGGAAGAGTTGTCTCCTGAAAGAGGAATTAGACCTGTTTGGTATAACCCAAAGATTCAAACTAGAAGTGGTGGGAGGAAGCTACAGAAGATATACTATGGGAAACTATTGCCATTAGAACTGTTATCAATCAAATAAGATAGAAATAGCATTGGAAACAATTCAAAACCTGCAAAAAGAGGCACATATAATTAATAATCATATAATTAATAATATCAGAAATGGACAACCCCATGCTTCAAAATATCCTAAAGAGAGTTCTTTGACATGAGAACAAACAAGAACAGACAACAACCAGAGATTGACATATGTAGCAACACAACCTGGAACTCAATCTACAGATGGAAGAATCCAGAACAGAACAAAACTGAAAGAATGAATTCAGAGGATCTGGGAGGTCAATCTATGACCAAAACAATTACAATGTGAAAGAAGGGGAAAACATAGGAACAGTGATCCAGGGAATGAGGAAGTCAGGTAGACTATAGGATAAAACAGACTGTTTTAATGGAGGAAGGAGTTAATAGAATATAAGGTAACCTCAAAGAAAATTAATACTTCACAACATATCCATAAAATGAAAATCAAAAAACATGGAAACATTAAAACTATGAAGAAACTAACAAGAAAGAGCACAAAAAACATGAACTCAGCACAGGAAGGCATGCAGAACAAAGAAACCAGCCACACCACACAAAAAAACTAACATAATGACAGCAACTAATTCATATCTATCAATAATTATACTGAATGTCAATGGATTAAATATACTAATCAAGAGACAGAGAGTGGCAGAATGGATAAGAAAACAAGATCCTTCAATATGCTGCCTGTAAGAGACATACTTTGCACACAAAGACAAAAACAGATTAAAAGTTAAAGGATGGAAAAAATATATA
>NW_006408584.1:3067723-3076029 GCF_000296735.1 Chrysochloris asiatica
CGGTTCCGACTCACAGCGACCCTGCACAGGGTTTCCAAGGCTGTTAATCTTTATGGGAGCAGAACGTCTCATCTTTCTCCTGAGGAGCAGCTGGTAGTTTCAAACTGCTGACCTTGCGGTTCGCAGCCTGATTCGTATCTATAAAATTAGAAATCAACAATAGGAAGACCAAGGAAATAAAGTCAAATACACAGAAACTTAATAACACCCTGCTGAAAAGCTGCTGTGTAGTATAACAAATAAAAGGTGGATTTACCAAATTCCAAGAAACAAATGAGAACGAAAACACAACATACCAAAATCTTTGGGACAAGGCAAAAGCAGTGTTGAGAATGCATTGCAGAGTGCAACATACAAAGAAGGGGTTGGGCAATGCATAAGAAGGGGGAAAGGAATGAAAGAACAAGGGAATATTTAGGTAGGGTTGAATGGGCTAAATGAAGCAGAGGTAAATAGTGATGTATGCTCAACTTAGAACAACAGGGCTCTGTGATACAGTGTTCGAGGCATAGTCTGAATGGGTAAAAGAGGGGAAATAACGTTAAGATGCTTAATTATCTTATGAATATTGGTTTCCTTTGCCTACTATTGTAAAACAGACACTTGAGTGGGATAGAAAGAAATATCAGGAAACATGATTACAGAAAGCTTGTAAGCCCGTCTTCAGTTTCTAACTGATTGGAATACCTAAAGGGGGTTCTAGAACTTGTCCAGTGAAATAGGCTTCTTGCCGAGACTTTGTAGTGCACAGGACCTTAGGTAGAATCCTGAGCCCCATCAGAACCTTCTGAGGTGGAAGCTTCCCACCTGAAAGGACACACAGACCAGCCCAGAGAGGCTAGAGGAACAGAAGATATGTCTTAAAAGAAAGAGCAGCAGGAAAAACAAAAACAGCAGTCTTTTTGGCTATTACAAGAACAAGCAATCTGTTCACCAAGGAGCCATCAAGACAAGCAATCAAGTCCCTTCAGAACAAACCTTCCTCCAAAACTGAAACTCAAATGAACACACAAGTAAACATGTAAGCTCACTGGTGACCACATTTGTCTACAGTAAGTAGAAGTATGGAAAAGACAGTAATGAAGATATGGACTGAGTTTGACCACATTCCATAAACTCCTATCGACCTTAAGATGAGAGAGAGAAGAGGAAGGGCTGGTTGGTCCAAGGATTGGGGAAACTTGGGAACTCCTGAGCCCATGGACATTGACCTAGCTATGGAGGGCTAGAGCCGAGAGTGAAGCATCCTGCTGATAAGAAGTCAAGGGAGATGCACAAGAATGCCCAAACTTGCAGATAGTACCCATTTAACCTAGGTTTGATGATTTGATGACAAAAGCTCGACTAGAAGAAGAAAAGGAAATTTGATTAAAGGAAGCAATTGTCAATTGCTACATTTGATGAACTTGATCTATACTTATGGATGTAGTAGCTCAAAATACCAACCAAGGGGGAAAGAGTCTTCATAACAAGGATCAAGCCTATCCCCTGGGTATAGAGGGTTGATAGAGATGGGAAACTCAGACATTGGCTACATAAAATGGGAGTGGTGGGCTATAAAGACATGGAGTGGCTGGTTTACAAGTTTTCAAGATTGAGTTTAGATTCAGAGTGTATGGGAAAGGTAGAGTCCTGACTGAATAGTTTTCATCTTGTCTAGATGGGTCTGATGAAAGGATTCTTTTGATTCAATAGTGAGTAATTACTATCATGACTAATTGTGATTATCATAACTGTAACAGTAGAAGATGTATAACAAAAAGGGTGGAGTGGTTAATCTTACATTCCAGGAACAGAGGACCCTAGGACCATCAAGAAGAAGAGCATGAGTGGAACATGAGACCCTAACCAGAGAAGCAGTAACACCAGAGATGGAGGTAGAGGTGACAGCTTGGAGAGATAGAGCAGCTGACAACTCTAGACTCATGGAAAGAGAAAGGCTGTGTGCTGGTGGCCAGGAGGCTAGCTTGCAGAATGTACCCTTTGGTTGTTTAAATGACTATATATTCTTGAAGTGTTTTTGTGTGCATCAAAAAAAAAACCCAGAAGGAATAGAAGCAAATACTGTTAAATGATGATGCATGGAGGGGATTGTAATCATTGCAATGAAACAAAATACATTAGGATGAGTGCAAAACCAATGTCCTCCCATATGAACTATCGCTCAATTCACAATAAAAGCTTAAAAAAATAATAAAACCTTTATTCAAATTTAAAAAAAAGAATAAAATAGGCCATTCTTTCTATCTAAAAGTTCATGAGAATGATAACAGCAACTTATGATCAGATGGATTCCAATTTTTTAGTAAAATAAGTAATGACATATTTGGGTTTTTCTTCTACCACAGGGCTGAAAGTCAAAATGAAATTTTTGGTACTCGCCGTCACTGTTGGGCTAACTTTGCTGGTAGAAGTGCAAGCCATGCCTGCAAATCGCCTCTCTTGCTACAGAAAGATACTAAAAGATGACAACTGTCACAACCTTCCAGAAGGAGTAGCTGACCTAACACAGATTGACGTAAACATCCAGAATCATTTCTGGAGTGGGAAGGGATGTGAGATGATCTGTTACTGCAATTTCAGCGAATTACTCTGCTGCCCAAAGTAAGAAAATACAATCATGAAATATATACATAACATATATTTTTTAAGACAACGTCATAACTGGTTTGCTGAAACTAACAACCCTTTTTGCTATTCAAAATCCAGTTGTTTTCTAATGTAATCATAATGTAAGAAATAGAATATTTGTGTTTAAGAAATAAAAAAATAATAATAATGACACTCTAATCCATTAAATTACCAATCAGATTTTTTGTAGTAAAAATCTGATGGGGAATTTAGAATTTAATAGATCTTTTTTCCACAAAAAAAATGCACTGGTCATAGAAGTCAACCTTAAGGTTTTCATCTTAAACCAATCTGAAAACTAATAAAAGGTTTTAGATGGGATCAAGTATACGTAGTCCCCAATTTACAACAGGCTCTGTCATCAGACAATTCTGATATAAATTGAGTAACTCTTTTTTGTTTGTTATTTCTTTTTAGTTTCATTATTGCCTTTATTATCAGCATTTTTATAAATCTGTTCTTTATTTATCTTTGGGTGTTCGCATGAGAATGATAACATCAGCAAAGTATGCCCTGTAATTCTGCATGTAACACATATTTACTAATGATAAAATGTACAAAAAAGCCCCCAAATCCAAAAGTGGATGCTTGCAAGTATAGTTTATCATAACTTTAATACATCTAATAATAAGTCGTGGACTACCTATAATTAACTAGACAGAAAACTTTAGTAATAGTCAAAAGAAAAGTCTGGTAGATCTATGTGTGAATTAATCAGAAAAGACGTAAATAAAAGTAATTCACTGACATAAAGTGCTGTATCCCCATCAAGTAAGTAATTCGTTTTTTAATGTTGGGTCTATAAAAATATAATTAAAAATTAATAAATTCACCTAGGGTTGCTCTTTTGTTGTTGTTTAATGATGTCATACTCAAATACAGTGGACTATTATTTTCCCTACTACATCCTCCTTTTATCTGTTCTCCCAGTCTTATCTGTTTTTCTACTACAGTAAACACCAGCATCTGTGGGCTACACAGAATGCAAAGAACGTCAATAAAAGTCACTAAGAAGTATAGTTAAGAGAAAAGAAACAGTTAATTAAATTTCAAAGCTTATAGCACAAAAGTAATATATTTAATATTTACCATGAATGGGACAAATAGGTCAGCACATGTGTGCTGGCTGACCATATTTGCTGACCATATTTGCCTTTAAGTGGCGTATTTTAAATATAAAACAATAGATGTATCAATAAATATTTTCAGCTCTTGATTTAAAAATTATCTTTCTCTGATTATTGAAGACTCTTTCAAGTATTATGATCTTGGTTATTTCATTCTGAAGATAGCTTTTTCCAATTACTTTCAGTGCATGTCACCTTATTTCCACTCTTCTAAGAATTCTGTGAAGCATAGCAGCTATCACCATCTAATGATGGGAAGGTGCAACAGCACTATCTTATACAACTACTTAATATCAGTACCAGAACTAGAACCCAGGTTTTTTGACTTGGACCAAATTTTGTTTACTACCAAACCAATGATTCTCAAGATGTGCTTTCCAGAGACCAGCATCAGCATCACCTAAATGCTTGTTAAAAGTACACATTCTTGGATCCCACCCAGCCCAGACCTAATAAATGTATATATTAAACAAACACTCCAGCGATTCTGAGAATCATAGTACTGAACTTTGACACCAAGAATTTGAGTCAGTAGACCACATGAAATGATTTTTGTTTTCCCAGGCCTACATAAATGAAATAGCATCTAATATTAAAATATTGTATTTACTTTTTCGGTAATTGTATGACTTGAAATCAATTTACTGAAATGGACTTGTATTTATCTTATGATAGGCTTTTGTGATTAGCTGTGTTTAAGGGATAAGAACAGCTGTGTTTAATGGATAAGGACAGGATTTACAAATTAATTTCTATTTCATTTTGGGATACCAATTTCCCAGTAACAATTTTACTTTGATACTTATATTTCTAATTAGTCATAATCTTAATACCATCTTGCAAATATATAAAATTTTATATTAATTCATGCAATTTTATACATTATCTTACAAGATCCTTACAACCAGAAGACAGTTGAGTGGCATTTTACATATTATCTTTATAAAATTCAGAATTTTATTTAATGACCTTACTATAAAATTTTAATCTTCTACTTTTCACAATATATTAATATGCTGGACTGCAAAATCAGTTTGAACCGCAGCTTGGCAGTTCAAGCTCACCAGTCGCTCCTTGAAAACCTATGGGTTGGGACCATCTAGATGGCACTTAACAACAAAAACAACAAAAAAAGCTTCTCACAGATGGCATGCTTCATGGCCCATCTCTACCCTTATCAGACAAATTAAACATTATATATGATTATAAAGTTTAAAATTTACCTAAAGGAGCTCTGGTAGCATAGTGGTTACAAATCCGGTGGCTGCTAATCTCACGGTCAGCAGTTCAAAACTACCAGAAGTTCCGTGGAAGAAAGATGAGGCTTTCTGCTCCCGTAAAGATTTATAGCCTCGGAAACCCTATATAGAGCGGCTTGGAGTTGGAACTGGCTCCATGGCACGTAACCAACACCACCAATGTTAATTTATCATACCACTTATTTTATCATATCACTTATCATCTGATAAGTTATTTTATCATATCACTTATCATCTGATAAGTGATAGTGACAAATGGGGGAAAAGCAGAAGAATTAATTACCTTCTTGGTCTTTGTTGTTTCTGTGGCAAGTCTTCCCACTCATTCTCTTTGTATTCTATTCACCTAAAAAGAATAGTTATATCTGAAATCCTGGAAATCACAGTCCATTTTTAACCCAGAAAAGACTAATATATACCTTAACATTCAGCTGAATTTAACTCTTATTCTTATTTCTTTCAGAGACATCTTCTTTGGACCAAAGATCTCTTTTGTGATTCCTTGCAACAATCATTGAAAATCTTCTTGTATTCTGAAGAACATCGTCCCTAATTTCCCCAAAGTGCACAGTATCTGCCTGCATTTGTAGTTTCTTTTCAGTGCAATAGAGCGCAGATTCAATCAATTGTCTCGGGACAAGTAAAGCTTGTTAAACAAGTCATAATAAAACTTCAGTCAATTTAATTTTTCTTTATGGACATTATTGGCACTTGTTCAAATTTTTTCCATCTATAAGGCTGTTCACTACAATCTGTAAATTTTTTTTTTCTCTCAGTCAAATAGCCATACTCATGCCTCAAAGACTGAGAACACTTTGAGTTCTTAGTTGATAGTTATTGAAAACGTATGCTTAATAGAAATGTTGTTAAGTGCCATCAAGTTAGCTCTGACTCATAGCAACCCTGTAGAGGTTTTCCAAGGAGCGGCTGATAGATTTGAACCACCAGCCTCGTGGTTAGCAATCTAGTGCTGATCATACAGTGCCAATAGGCATAAATTGTGGTTCTTGGAAGAGAAACTAAAAGTTTTCTAGTAAGAAAGAAAAAGGGAGCCAATGTTTGAACATATATTATGCGTGCCAAGTACTTTTAGCATTTTTCATTTCACCTTCTTAAACAAAACAAATTCATGGTAAGCATTCTCAGACCCATTTATTAGATGCTACCTCAAGTTCTGGTGTGGTGCTTTGGATAAGTACAGGACTCCTAACCACAAAGTCAGCAGTTCAAGCCCACCAGCCACTCCTCGTAAGCCCTATACAGAGTCACTATAAGTTAGAATTGACTGTAAAGCACTTAATCACAACAGCTGCAGCTCAAGTTTAAGATGTTTACTATAAAATCAAGGCAGAATTTGAATAAAATTCTAATTTCAAAGCCCGTATTCTTTCCAATATCCCAACTTTTAAACAGAAAAACAATCAAACCTCAAATATCCTAAACTGCCATTATACACACACACACACACACACACACACACATACACACACACAGATTTGTGCTTAAAATCATAGTACCTACCTCTCCAGGGTAACAATTTGTCTTGAGAATGACAAAATACATGTCATAGTAACAGAAATATATAACAGATGAGAATTTAAAAGTCATATGAATTTGAAAAATAAGTAAAAACCAGTATCTTCAGAGATTTTCTTTTTCCATTGAATGTAGTTTTGGATTACGCTCCCAGATCTTTAAGAGGTATCTATTTATTCATTCAGGTAATTTCTGAATAAGGTGGACTTGTCCTCTTGGAATTTGTATTCTCACGAAAGTGTAATCGTTATAAGCAAATAATTATCTATAAATATGAAGTGTGCTACAGAAGAGAAATGTAAGCTGCTATATAAAGTGGGGGGAAGTTTGAAAAACACCAGACTAACTAGCCAATCTAGCAAATAGCATTATCAATAACTGTGACATTACTCCATTGAAATATAACCTCCAACGTCCCTGATCCATTTCTGAAGACCATACACTTATTCAATAAGTGTTAATGTTGTTGTGGTTTCTGTTAGGTACCGTTGTATCAATTCCAACTCATAGTGACCCTATGCTCAACAGAATGAAACACTGCCCAGTCCTGCACCATCCTCATAAAATTGTTACCTGTAAGCCTACTGTTGTTATGTTTGAGCCCAACAAAAATGAGTTCAAATGCAGCAGCAGTGTTAATAGGCTAGATCACATAATTTTGAAGTAGTCAGAACTCAGAGCCTTTTAAAATATACACAATCACAAGTCGGAACCTGTTTTTCAAATAGTATGATTGCCTACAAAATGCATAAGAAAATGGAACTATTAAAAATTTCAAATTAACTGCTTTATAAACATAGTATGTGATTTGATTGGACTTTTTTCTTCACTGAACTGACTGGTATTAAATTCAGATTAACTCAATAACCCAAATCTTGTATACTTTCTGGAACAGTGCATGAAATAGGTAAATACAGAAACCCTTCATTAACCTGTCTCATTTTATACTTGGTATAGACTCTCTCCCTGAGGCAAAAACATACGAAAAGTTCAGTAGTTTTGTTTCAACCGCATGAAGGCATATGTGAGAAGAAAGCGACTTTTTATTATGAGTTCCCTGAGGGCAATTACAACCTTATGAAAAAAATAGTACTAGAAAAAAAGCTAACCTAATATTTCATAAATGTAAATTTATTCTTATGATTATTCTTCAACAAATTCTGTCCTTTCTGGAAATCATTTCATAATATGAAATTCAATCACATTATCAAAAATAAGTTTTCTGAATTATTGAATGTAAAAACATGACTGTTCACATAATTTATCTTTTGTAATTTTTTCCGACTTTGTAAATATGTTCTTCAAAGCAAATATTTCATTCAATCATATTAATGAATGGATCTTTTATATTTCCAATATAGCTACAAAAAGACAAATAAGCTTCTATTAAAAAATAACTATGTGACAGACATTGTTTTAAAAACTTTTTTACAATGAGGTAGGTACTGTCAAAAATACAAAGGTCTAGAGAGATTAAGTCATTTGTCTAAGGTTACATTATCAATAAGAGATTGAGTCATGTTTTAAATATGACAAGTCTTACTCCTGAATCTCTACCACTCATCTCTTAGTTTGCCATACTGTGGTGTTGATGTTGTTGTTGTCAGGTGCCATCGAGTCGGAACCGACTCACAGCGACCCCATGCACAGCAGAATGAAACAATGTTCGATCCTGGGCCAACCTCACTACCGCTGCCACACTGGAGTCCATCAATGATGCCACCTGGCTGATCCATCTCGTTGGGGGTCTTCC
>NW_006408584.1:3090604-3091656 GCF_000296735.1 Chrysochloris asiatica
AAAAAAACATAAAACTGTCCCTCAAAGACAATGGTGAAATTAGAACATTTCCAGGTAAACAGAAATAAAAGAAATTTGTAATACTATAGGGAGTCCTTTGGACTAAGAACCAACAACAGCTAATAACAACCAGCAATTGACACACACATCAACACCACGCAGAATTCAATGCAGATACAGAAGTATCCAGAGCAAAACAAAACTGTATGATTGAAAATCAGACATATTGATCTATAATGAAGACAACTACAAAGGAAAAGTATAGTTAAAGAATATCAAATAGTGAGGAAGTCAAGTAGATTTCAAGATAAAACAAACTGTTTTAAATTGAGGAAGAAATTAATAAATTACAGGCTAACCTCGAATAAATTTAATATACCTTCATATCAAATCAAGAAAAGGAAAATCCATAAAGATCCTGTAAGAATTAACACTATGAAGTGATTGACAAGAAAAAAAAGTACAAAAATATGAACTCATCAGGAAAACATACAGAACAAAGAAACCAGCAGCACCACAAAAAAAAAAACAAACATGCAGCCAAATGACTGTAATCAATTCATACCTATCTATAATTACACTGAACATCAATGGATTAAATGCACCAGTCAAGAGGCCGGCCGAGAGTAGCCAAATGGATAAGAAACAAGGATCACTCAATATGCTCTCTACAAGAAACACATCTTACACAAAAAGACAAGCATTAAAAATTAAAACATGGGGAAAATACCAAGCTATTGGCAATCAGAAGCAAGCAGGAGTGGCAATATTAATCTCTGATAAAATAGACTTTATGGCAAAAATCGGCATAAGAGGCAAGGAAGAACATGGTCTCATAAAGGGAACATAACCATAATAAAAACTTATATTCCCAACAAAAAAGCCTCAAAATGTACAAATCAAACTCTATAGAATTGAAGAAATAGATAACTCTACAATAATAATTTGTTGTTGTTGCTGTTGTTGTTGTTGTTAAGTGCCGTGGAGTCGGTTCCGACTCATAGCGACCCTGCACAGGGTTTCCGAGGCTGTAAATCTTTATGGGAGCAGAA
>NW_006408584.1:3091756-3106787 GCF_000296735.1 Chrysochloris asiatica
ATTCGTAACCACTACGCTACTAAGTGCCATTAAATCGGGATCTGACTCATAGTGACCCTGTTCAGGGTTTCCAAGGAGCAGCTGGTGAGTTGGAACTGCCAGCCTTAACAGCCCACACCGACATTGCAGTTTACCGTATAACACCAGCAACGCCACACCAGAAGTCCACAATAATAATAGGAGAATGTAATATACCACTGGCAAAAAGAAATCAAACAACACATTGCATTGGGAGATTTTGCTTCACAAGCCCTCTTTATAGTGTTCAAGAGTAAAGATATCAGTTTGATGACTATGGTATGCCTGATCCAAGCCATGGTATTTTCAGTAGCCTCATATGTATGTGAAAGTTGGACAGTGAATAAGGAAGACAGAAGAATCGATGCATTTGAATTATAGTGTTGGAGAAGAATTTTAAAAAATACCATGGGCTTCCAGAAGAATAAACAATTTGCCTTGGGAGAAGTATAGTCAGAGTGGTCCTTTGAAGCCAGGATGGCAAGTCTTCGTCTCTCATACTTTGGACATATTATCAAGAGAGAGGAACCAAAATACCTGGAGAAGGTTATCATGCTTGGTAAAAGGGAGAGTCAGTGACAAAGAGGAAGACCCCTAGCAAGATGGACTGACACAGATACAGCAACAATGAGCTCAAGCATAGGAATTGTAAGGATGGCACAGGATGGTGCAGTGTTTTGTTCTGTCAGGCATAGAGTGTCTATGAGTCAGAGTTGACTTCATGGCATCTAGCAACAAAGGAGCTCTGGGTAGCATAGTGGTTACGAATTGGGCTGTGAACCACAAGGTCCATAGTTCGAAACTACCAGCTGCTCCGTGGGAGAAAGATGAGGCTTTCTGCTCCAGTAAAGATTTACAGCCTTGGAAATCCTGTAAAGGGTCACTATGGGTCGGAACCAACTCGACGGCACTTAACAACAACAACAACAACAAAAGCAACAATAAACTCATAACAATAACATTGTTGAATAGTATCAACTTATCTATTTCCTTCTGAGGGAAGCAAACTTTTATTTGGATGGGAGGTGGTGGTGGTGTGCCGTGGAGTTGGTTCCAACTCATAGCGGCCCTGTTTAGGATTCCCAAAGCTGTAAATCTTTACGGGAGCAGAAAGCCTTATCTTTCTCCCATGGAACAGCTAGTAGTTTTGAACAGCTGACCTTGAGATTAGCAGCCCAACTTGTAACCAACCACTACACTAGATATTATTGTGTTGTTCAGATATCTCATATTATATGTTAAATATTTACTAATGAACAATTTCTGTATTTTTATCTTAATTTTCCATATCTTTGTTGTTATTTTGAATCCCATGGTACTGAGTAAAAAGTAATTGGTTATGCTTCTTAATAAAATTTTATTTTCATCATTATAATGCAAAGGAATTTATTGATCATTTTTGTTTGCTAGGATTTGTTACTGATCCTAAAAGATTCTCAGAGAACTGGAAGCTACATGAGGAACCATAACACTGAGTAACAAATATTGGAGAAAGCAAAGGACAGATTGGAACATTCACAAACATTTTGCCATTTTAATTTCTTTATAATGGCAAACAGGTATATGAGTTCTTTCCATAATAAATCATTTTGCCAAAATTTTGGCAGCTGTTTTTAAAATGTAAATAATCTTATATCTAATCATTATAGCTTTAAAATAATATTCTCAAAAGGAAAAAAAAATTGATATACTGGCATAAAATTACTTAACATACTACTACTATAGAATAGTATCACATTTTTGTGTGGTAGCATATTTAGAGATAAATGTGTAGCCTGTATAGGCTAAGAATTTTATAAATATAAACCTAGTCCATTTTCAACAAAAAGAGAGTACATGTGATCTGGATTTCCAAAGGCTTTTAGAATCCAAAAGATAAATCTGTTTGGTATTATAAGTACTTGTCCTAAAATGCATATATGATAATCTACTAGCAATTAAGATAATATGGCTATTATTTTAAGGCTATAGTTTACCATGTAGACTAGTAATGCAAATAAGATGGCATACTATAAACTCAAGTTTATATACTGAAGCATCAGCTTTTATCCAGAAATACAAGGAAACTACATAATCCCAAAGGAATGAACTCTCTAATAAACAGCCATCACAGTAGATCCAAGAGAAATAAGCAATAACAGGAACTAGTTATTTTTATGAAACCTTGCTCCACATATTAAAACTAACTATACTAAATGAATAAGCAATACCATGGCAAACAGTAGACCACCATCACTTGTTTAGATAGCATAATCTAAATTTTATTATCAAACCTTTATCTAAAAAAAAATCTTTATCTAATAATACACTGTTGTTGCTAAGTGCTGACGAGTCAGTTCCAACTCATAGTGACCCTGTATAGGGATTCCAAGGAGTGGCTGGTGAATTTGAGCCACTGACCTTGCTGTCCAATGCTTTATCCCACAGTGCAACACCAGGACTCCAATGTTATAGAGTATGTGTTTTTAAAGAAATGTATTTCAGGTGAGCATGAATAACTTCTTTTAGAAAGATCGGCACAGGGTTGGTCCCTGCGAGTTGAATGTTAAAGATATGCCTGATGATTCCAACGTGTTACACCACTCCTTAATCCTTGATCTCAATTACCTCTCTTCCCCTCCTTCATGTCCCAGGCTTCTACAACATGCCTCAAACCTCATTTCACAAACCTCACAACTGTCAAAGAAAATGACCCACGCAATTGTGGACGATGGCAAGTCCTAAAGCAGTAGTTCAGAGATCAGTCTGGAGGAATCTTCTCACCCACAGAGTGTCAGGAGCTGAGGAATTCAAATTGACAGGTCAAAGGACAGGCTGTTGATACAGGAGGCTGTGAAAGCTGGTGAATCAGGATAGGCGATGGGCTGAAACTCCCACAAGCTGAAGGTCAAACATAATGAGCCGCCAGACGCAAAATCCATAGTAAGAGAGATACACTATGCAACCAAGGGAAACTAAGGGTAGTGACTTGAGTCTCACCCTTTAGTAAAGTGGGGGTACCCTTAATCTTTTGTTCCACCTTAATCCTTATTCCTCAACAATGTACTTCAAAACGGATTCATAACCAGTCTTAGAGGCTAGGATTTACAAAATAGCACAGAATGGAGAAATTTGGTTACAAAGCCATAATAAATAATTAACTGTCACACAAGATATTAATGTTTTGCCTTCTAATGTCTTTCAGTAAAAGGTGGTTACCAAACAACTTGATTTAATAACGTTAAAAGTAATGTTATTACTTTTTTGTTTTTTTGTTAAATGACTTTGAGTCAGTTCCAACTCAGAGCGACCCTGCATAGAGTTTCCAAGGCTTTTTAAAAAAATCTGTGTGGAAGCAGAGGTCCTCATCTTTCTCCCGCAGAGCGGTTGGTTGGGCTCAAACCACAGAGCTCATGGTTCATAGTCCAGTGCTTACTCTATGGAGCAACTATGCTAAAGTATTTGTTATCATTGTTGTTAGGTGCCATCGAGTTGGTACCAACTAATAGCAACCCTACGTACAACAGAACAAAACACTGCCCAGTCCTGGGCCAACCTCACAATTGTTGCCATGCTTGACCCCACTGATGCTGCCACTTTGCCAATCCATCTCTCTGGGGGTCTTCCTCTGTTTCTCTGACCCTCCACCTTAACAAACATGATATCTTCTCCAGCGACTGCTCCCTCCTGACAATATGTCCAAAGTATGAGAGACAAAGTTTGGCCATCCTGGCCTTGCCCAAGGAGGACTCTGGCTGTACTTCTTCCAACACACATCTGTTTGTTCTTTTGGCAGTCCATGGCACTTTTCACTATTCTCCTCCAACACAATAACTCAAATGCATCAATTCTTTACGGCCTTCCTTATTCACTGTCCAACTTTCACATGCATATGAGGTTTATAAAGTATACTGTACTCTTAAAGAAACAAAAGTTTCTGTTTTGCTTTTTTTCTTCTAGTATACACGAATAAAAATTTTTCTAGTTAATATAATTTTATTTAATACTCCTAGTAGCATAAGTGTGATGCTGTGGGTTAATGCACTAGACTGCAAAAAGTCAGTCTGAACCACAAGCAAGCTTACCAGCTGCTCCTCAGGAACCCTGTGGGTACAAACTGACTCAACTGCACTTAACAACAACAACAGCATAGGAGCCCTGGTGGTGCTGTAGGATAATCACTGGGCTGCTAACTGTAAGGTGGGGAGTTCACACCCACCATCTATCCCATGGAAGAAAGATAAGGCTTTCTGCTCATGTGAAGATTTAAAGTCTCAGAAATCCTATGGTTGCTCAGAGTTGGCATTGACTCAATGGCAGTGGGTGGGATTTTTAAACAGCAAAGAATTACATATTTTAAATACAATGTGACTTTTATATTACAGCTGTTTCACAGCTGTGGTAAACATTACGTTATCAACTTGCAAGATTCCACAGTTCATACAGCGTAGTGGTTATGAATCGGGCTGCGAACTTCAAGGGCAGCAGTTCGAAACTACCAGCTGTTCCATGGGAGAAAGATGAGGCTTTCTGCTCCCGTAAAGATTTACACCCTCGGAAACCTGTACAGGGTTGCTATGAGTGAGAACCGACTCCACGACACATAACAGCAACAACAATTATTTAATTTCAATCACCACCTCAACTTTTATTACTGTTTGGCTTTTTATGTAACATTGTATAAAATAATTATAGGAAATTAACATTGCTAGACATAGGCTAGAGTCTTGGTGTGGCACTGTAGGATAAGCACTAGACTGCTAACTTCAAGGTCGATGGTTCAAGCCACTGACCACTCCTCAGAAACCTTATATTGTTATTAAGTATTGTCAAGTCAGTTCCAACTCATACAGGGCCTCTATAATCAGAACGAACTCAACCACACTAAACAAGACAAAGGCTACATCCATATGCACTTTAATGTGTGCATATAATTTCAAGCTTTTTTCAAAAAAAAAGGAGTGTATTTTTTAAATAAAATGTAAGCTACAAGGGGAGATATACAAGAACACCCAAACTTGCAGATAGTACCTATTGACCTAGCTTCAATGGCTGGATGATCAGAATTAGACTAGAGGAAAATTAAAAATTTTTGATAAAGGAAACAAGTATAAATTGCTATAATTTGATGAATTTAACCTACACTTATGGATAGAGCAGCTCAAAATACCAACCAAGAAAGAAAGAATTTTCACATCAATGACCATTCCCATCTCCTCTGTACACAGGGTTGATAGGGACAGGCACCTTACACATTGGCAACCTAAAATTGGGGGTGGGGGTGGGGGAGAGCCACTATAAAGGCACAAGTGACTGGCTTACAAGTTTTCAAGAGGAAGTTTAGTTTCAGGTGTGCCTGCGAAGGTAGAATCCCAACTGAATAGTTTTCATCTTGCCTAGATGGGTCTGGTGAAAGGAGATGGGGATAAGATTCTTATGATTCAATAGTGAGGGGTTGGAATCATGACTAATTGCAATTGTCACAACTGTAAATGTAGAAGTTTTGTAACATAAAGGGGAGAGTAGTTAATCTTACATTCCAGGAACAGAGGACTCTAGGACCATCAAGGTAGAAGAGTGTCAGAGGAATGTGGAACCCTATCCAGAGAAGCAGCTACACCAGAGATGGAGGCAGAGATGAGGACATGGAGAGATAGAGCAGCTGAGGACTCCAGACTCATGGGAAGAGAAAGACTGTTTGCTGGTGGCCAGGAGGCAGGCTTGCAGAATGTGCCCTTTGGTTGTTTAAATGATTATATATTCCTGAGTGTTTTTGTGTACATCCAATAAATAAATAAATAAATAACCAGAGGGAATAGAAATAAATTCTGTTGAATGATGATGCATGGAGGGGACTGTAATCATTGCAATGAAACAAAATACAATTGGGTGAGTGTAAAACCGATGGTCTCCCATGTAAACTATTACTCAATCCACAATAAAAACTTTGAAACAATACAATAAAAGTTAAAAAAAAAAAAGTAAGTTACAGTTCAGTATTTATTTAAAATTTATATCCTAAAAGTTTTAGGTAGAAACAAAATATATGGAAGCAACACTTTGTTCAAACAAACCCCCACATCTCATAGCTATGTGACTATTTTTGATACAGCAAGAAAACAATTTCTCACAGGGATTTCTGGGATACCAGAAATAAGAGCTTTCTATAATACCAATGATCACAGCCTCTGTTCATCACCATTGTTATTGTCAGGTGCCATTGAGTCAGTAACCACTCATAGCAACCCTATGTACAGCATAAGGAAACAATGCCTGATCCTGGATCAACTTCACTACTGTTGCCATGCTTGAGTCCATCGACACTGCCATTTGGCCAATCCATCTCATTGGGGGTCTTCCTCTTTTTGTCTGACCCTCCACCTTACTAAACATGATATCCTTCTCCAGCAACTGATCCCTCCTGACAACATGTCCAAATTATGAGTGAAAAAGCCTGGCCATTCTGGCCTCCAAGGAGCACTCTGGCTACACTTCTTCCAAAATGGATCTATTGGTTCTTTTGGCAGCCCATGGCACTTTCAATATTCTCCTCCAACACAACTCAAAAGCATCAATTCTTCTACAGTCTTCCTTATGCACTGTCCAGCTTTCACATGCATATGAGGTTATTGAAAATACCATGGCTTGGGTCAAGCGTACCTTTAAAAGGTCTTGTGCAGCAAATTTGCCTAATACAGTATGTCATTTTATTTCTTGACTGCTGTCTATGAGTGCTGATAGTTGATCCAAGAAGAATGAAGTCCTTGACAACTTCAATCTTTTCTCTGTTATTAAGAATGCTGTTTATTGGTCCAGTGGTGAGGATTTTTATTTTCTTTATATTGAGAAGCAATCCATGTTTAAGGCTGTGCTCTTTGATCTTCATCAGTAAATGTTTTAAGTCCTCTTCACTTTCAGCAAGCAAGGTTGTATCATCTGCATATTGCAGGTTCTTAATGAGTCTTCCTCCAATCCTGATGCCACGTTTTACTTCATAGAACCCAGCTTCTCAGATTATTTGCTCAGCATACAGGTTGAATAAACAAGGTCAAAAAAAACAACCTTGTCGCACACCTTTCTTAATTTTAAACCATTCAGTGTTCCCATGTTCTGTTCAAACAACTGCCTCTTGGTCCAGTAGAGATTCCTCATGAGCACAATTAAGTGTTCCAGAATACTCATACTTTGCAATGTCGTCCATAGCTTGTCATGATCCACACAATTGAAAGCCTTTGCATAGTCAATAAAGCACAGGTAAATATCTTTCTGATATTCTCTGCTTTCAGCCAAGATCCATCGGACATCAGCAGATATCCCTTGTTCCATAGCCTCTTCTGAATCTGACTTGAACCTCTGGAAGTTCTCTGTCAATGTATGCTTCATCACCATAGTAGTAAGTAAATCTTTAAATGTTCACAGCAAGAACACAGACTAGCTGCTTATTGTTAACCTTGTTTTCTAGCTGTCAATACACTCAGAATACTAGAAAATAATCAAGGGCTTACCTTCTAGTGAACCAGTATTTTAGATTTGACTATACCAATGGTTTACAACGACGACAGTTTTGCTCCTTAGGAAACATTTGACAATGTTTAGAGGAATTTTTGTCACATTTTTGGGAACACATAGTGAATAGACACCAATGCTAAACATCCTATAGCCTCCCATACAAACAATTATTCAGGCCTAATGTATTAACTTTGAGATACTTTGTGTGAGCTACAATAATGGTCTCCTCCTCTCCTATATCTCTTAAAATCTTTAAGAGAATCTCTGAACATTTCAGTGAAACTAGGTTTTTTCTATTTTTTATTTCACGTGATATAAATTTGGTTTGTATTTATAAGAATTTGGTTTAAAACATAATCTCAGGAAAGGCAGAAGTTAGATTTTTAGATCTCGCCAACTTACTCTTTTCCATTTTCAGTACAAATAATACTAGATATGACTGAAAATCAAGGGGCATTAAAGAAGTACTTTCTATGTTAATGTCATTCTATAAGACTAAATTTAAGAAACAACTATTTAATTCTATGCTCTTTTTAAAATTTTGCTGTTGTTGTTAAGTGACATCAAGTCAGTTCCAACCCACAGAGTCACTGTATATGGTCTCCAAATAGCAGCTGGTGAGCTTGAACCACCAACCTTGTGGTTCAAACAGACTTTACAGTCTAGTGCATTAACCCACAGTGCCACACCAAGATTACTGACACACTCTCTTCCTTGTAAGAAGGTAGGCATATGAGAAGGCTTCAAAAAGTTTGTGGAAAAATATAATTGAAAGATAACATAATTTTTCTACAAACATTTCTGAAACTTCCTCATATTTGTTCTTCCTGATCAAGTAAGAAAAAAAAATTAAGTAATAAGAAAATTTCATCCCAGTGGAAATCTATTTTTCAAACTTGTTAGCTCTATGTTGTTGTTGTTGTGAAGTGTCGCCAAGTCGGTTCCGACCATAGCGACCCTGTATAGGGTTTCCCAGGAGCGACTGGTGAGCTTGAACCACTGACGTTACAGTTCAGAGCGACTTTGCAGTCTGGCCCATTAACCCACCCTGAATTCCAATCAGATTGTCCCAAAGAAAGCAAATGTTCTGTTATTTTTTTAACCTGTTAATTTCTTGGAATTTAAAAAAAAAAAAAGGAAAGAAAGGGTGGGGGAATACATTAAAATCTCAATTAATACTAGTTCTTGAAATTCAGTTTTCAACTTTTCAAAATTTTTTTAAAGTTTCAGACTTTTAAAGAAAAGCATTTTGAAAAATAAATACTCTGAAGCAACTATAATAGCAATAGCCTTTATTTAAAATAGGTTTTAATCCAGGAAAGCTCATTTTACATGAGTTTCCAGCTAATCATTAGAGTCAGAAACAAAGAAAATAAAACCAGAGAAAAACCTCCATAGAAAAAATACACAAGAAACATTTCTACATGTGAAAAAACAGTGAACAGTCTTAGCATCTGAACATCCAAGTCTTAGTCTCAATTCCATCTCTCCTAGTGAACACCACTATCAACCTTGAGATCTGATTTGTTCTTGTCATTCTTCACTGAGTAGATGAAATATGTTAAGGTGTCTTTTTCATTCACTGGAATAGATCTAAAGTGGCAACCAACTATCTATAAAGGAAAAAAAACAGTGAGGAAATTAAATTATAGATATTATCAGGTTTCATAAACTAGATAAAACAAAACACTGTTTCATCAAAATAATAAGTGTTTGGTAATAAGAGCTATATCCTTTGAAGAAAGAATTGTATTTAACAAACTACCAACAGGACAGAGTATATATTATAGTAAAATTTTATGATAAGAGATAAGTGTAATTTCAAAGGACTCTTTATCTCATTCAATTAAATATAAATTGATAAGTGGATTTCTTTTTATTGATTTTTAATTTTATAATTTGAATCTAGATTAGAAAGTATTTTTATTCAAAGTTTAAATATCTACGAAATCAAACAACTATTGAGTGCATTTGTATCATAACTATAATGGTTTAGGTCCTATTCACAGAAAAGGATAAATATGAAATTTTTTGAAAATTGGTATAGTATAAGAGAAACAGGCTATGAAATATCTTACAAATATATCTACTGCAACTTATATTCATTCATTCATTGGCACTATTCTTTGTTACGGTTCTTTGAAAAAGAAATTCTGAATAAAAATTATAGATGGAAAATGAAAGGAGCAAGAGAAATGTTCATTATAGAATGTTTATCTTGTCTTTTTATGTGCTAATCTAACATGGGAGCTAAAACTATCAAAAAATGTATGTTAAACTACACCAGAATATCAAAGTTCCTTTCTAGAAACTAAAACTTTTTAAAGAAAAAGTCCATGTACACAAAAATTAAGAGACTTAGAGTGATAGCCAAACCTAGAAATAATTTTAATACCTACATTTTTGACTTAGCAAACTATAATATTCATGCTTATTTGAAGTATTAATATTTCTCATTTTTAAAAAAGAAACAGCTCTATATACTGTTTTTTGAAGTTTGATTATTCTAAGTTTCAAATCACATACATATGGTGTGACGCTATGGGTTAATGCACTGGACTATAAAGTCGTTTGAACCACAAGGTCAGTTGTTCAAGCTCACCAGCTGCTCCTCTGAAACCCTATACAGGGTAGCTATGGGTCAGAACTGATTTGATGGCACTAAACAACAACAACTTACATATACATATATATATATGTTGTTGGTAGGAGCCTTTAGAAAGTTTTGACTCAAAAGGAGCTATCCTATGTGTAGCAGAATGAAACTCTACCTGGTCCTGTGCCATCATCACAATCATTGCTATATTTGAACCCATTGTTGTAACCACTATATTAATCTATTTTGTTAAAATTATTTAACTATTACATTGAAAACAATCAGTTCTTCAGTTTGTGTTTGTTCCAAATCAAAGATGCAATTAGTCAATCTGTAGGAGAAAGATGAGGTTTTCTGTTTCCATAAAGATTTATAGCCTTAGAAAGCCTATATAGGGGTCGCTATGAGTTAGAACCTACTGATGGCACACAACAGCAGTAACACAGTTCGACATAGTATCTACACTTATGTTATATTAACACAGTATCTACGTTTATGTTATATTAACATACGGTAGACTCCAAAAAAAACTAATTCTTCTAAATCAAATCTAAAGAAAAATTACAGCCAGTTCTACTCTACACACATGAGTTGCCATGAGTTAGAATCGACTTGAAGGCAATAAACTAAAACAAAAAATAATAAAGAAAAAATTCTGGCTAAAAATGTAATTATTGGATGCTAAAAATGTTAAAAGGGCTCCTGGTGTGGTGCTGTGGGTTAATACACTGGACTGCAAGATCAGTTTGAACTGCAAGGTTGGCGGTTCAAATTCACCAGCTGCTTCTTGGAAACCCTATACAGAGTCTAGATGAGTCAGAACTGATTAGACAGCACTTAACAACAACAACAATGTTCAAAAGCATTCTGACAAAATAATTATACATCCTACTAAGTATGTTTTACTGAAGAATATGAGAAAACTAATTTATATGGTTTCAATTCTATTCTGCAAAAGATTTTTGTTTTAAATGATTAAAATATAAATATGCAAATCTAGAGACATCTTAATACGATGCATAGAATTCTTGGTTTTATTATTTCCTAGGAAAATACACACATATACACACACTCAGCCAACTTTTTAAAACTCAGTAAAGAACTAGAGCTAATAGATGTTCTATATCAAAGCAAATGATGAGTAAAAGTGTATATAAAAGTCTAATGAATCCTTTCCTATCCTAGATGTGAAGAAAGCATTTGCTATTTTTAAGTGCTGTCAGTTCTGACTCATAGCAATGCTGCATGGGGTTTCCAAGGATCGGCTGGTGGGTCTGAACAGCTGACCCTGTGATTAGCAGTTCAGTGTTTATCCCAAAGTACCACACCAGGACTCCAAAGAAATCATATATATTCAAATAAATAACAGCAACAAGGATCAATTCTGAAATCATTTAATCAGAAAATTATGGTAATAATATTGTTTTGGAGCTCATCTGTTAACCTATTCCACCAGAAATTTCAAAAAATAAATTCTAATAAAGAACTTAAGATCATTACTTTCTTTTATTATGCCTTGATTAAGCGTTCAATAAATACTTATTGAGTAAATGGACTTTTAAAACTAACAAATTTTTCGAATGAGGATAGGAAAACTCTGCTTCAATATTTCTGTGAATATCAGAAGAAAAGAAAATTACACAGAATCCATTGAGCAGTCATTACACTACATGGCAAATAAACAGAACTAAACAACCAAATTCTTCCATATTAGTTACTTAACTAACTTTGATCTCTCTAATTGAAATGTATTGTTATAAACATTAGCTAGTATATAATGACCCACTGTTTTTGTGACTACAGGCTCATTTAAAGCTTACATAGTGTAAAATTCATACATACTTCAACAAGCTGTGCTTTATTAAGTCCTGGTCTGGTTGGTAACTTGAAGTGTCTTTTGTATCTCCTAAGTGTATTTACTTGTAATTGGTACAGATCAACCTAGAAATAATTAGTATATATGAATTAGGTCTTTCAAATTGTTGAAAACATCTTTAGTATATATAATTAAAACAGCATTAGCATACATAATTACAAACATTACACTTTTAGCACAATAGAAATTTAATTCCATTATAACAAAAAATCTCTTATATAATTAAAACTGAATATATTAAACATTTTTCTTTTAGGAATAAATGCATTTAGAAAACTGTTTGTGGGGGAGGGAGTTATGAGACACAAGATATATAAGAATTATCCACTGAAAATTAATAAGTCATATTGTGTAACTTCTTGTTAACTAGGTATATTTAATTTTGCTTTCATTTTCACATTTTTCAAGTGTCTTAAACATTTAAAAAAATGTGTTCATATATTTTTACCAAAGTTTCATAATGGACTTCTTTGTGTTTACATTTAACATAAACAAACTGTCACCTACCTCTGGAGTATCAATATCTTGAACTGGTGAATCACCTCCATCATCATCACTCCCTTTTCTCTTCCTTCTGTTCCGAACACTCTGAATTAAGTTTTTATGATAATCACAAATGTAAAGATGTCTTGCCTGAAACAGAAAAGTTCCACAGACTGCTAATTATTTCAAAAAATGCTGCATCTATATATTAATAAAATACACGGTGGTGGTGTGCCGTGGAGTAGGTTCTGACTCTTAACGACCCTGCATAGGGTTTCCGAGGCCGTAAAACTTTACGGGAGCACAAAGCCTTATCTTTCTCTGGCAGAACAGCTGGTAGTTTTGAACTGCAGACCATGGGGTTAGTAGCCCGACTCATAACAACTATGCTACCAGAGCTCCTTAATAAAATACATAGGCCACAGTAAATTATTACAAATAACCAGTCAAAAGCAGACTGTTTTAAGACGATGGTATGTTTCTTTCAGTCTTTTCTTCATCCTGTTAAAACATACAACTTTGATAAACTTAGAAATATAGGCAGTCAAAACCCATCCTTAATCACTTTTGACAAAAATCAAATCTTTATTTTTTCAATTTTTATTATTGCTTTTTATCACCATTATCTTTATAAATCTAATCTTTGAACATCTGAGAGTGAATATCTGAAAATGATAACATCAGCAAATTACAGGCTGCAACATTGTATGTTGCACATATTGCTATCAATAAGATGTGGCAAAATAAACAGATAAATAACTAGAAACCCTCAAAAAGCAGACCATCTTAAGTGTGGTTATTTATAGTAACTCGAATATGACAAAAGTCAGAGGTCTTCCTGTATTGTTAATAGGCTAGAGGGTGAGGGTTGCTAGTTGCAGAAGGGAAGGAGGCAAAGGAGAATAAGAAATTCCAATACACTAGATTTTTGTCAGCAAATTGCAGCAAGGATGGACTGAATTAATGAGTTCCCTTCTGGATTTTTAACTGGCAAGGGGAAAGATGATTTTGTGCACAATTGTATATTTCATTGTATTGTGCACAGGGTTCGTTTTGAATCAGAGCTAGATAGCACCGAACAACAACATATTTGACAGTACTTTCTCTTGTTAAATATGAGCATATTTTAGTAGTATAATGTATGCTTCCTAATTTTTCTAACTTTATACCTAAATTATATCCCAGTTACAAAAGCGACATCCATTTACAAATTTGCTATTCATTTTATATTCTAAGCGTATTTACATTTCAATTACGAACTTTTCTTCCTGAGTATTAAAAGAACAGTATTTATCTAAAGGACTTATTTCCGTTGAAAGCAGTCTAATTCAATTCACCTGACAAGTTTGTTTTTGTTTTTCATGAGCAAGACTTGTTTCAGCAGGCGGAACGGATCACAAATTAACTTTATAAAAACTTTAATCACGTATTATAGTAACATGAAATACTGGGCTTCGTGCATGTGCAGTTCATTCCTTTAAAAAGAAACATTAGGAATGAAGCTCATAGGCTTTTAGTTTTATATCTAAACTACGTGCGGCTTAAAAATACAACGTATGTGGGCTAGGCTCTGGCATCTTGTTATTCTTTCACCTTTCAAGCCAGAGGTCCGAAAAGTGGCAATGGTTGTCTCTAACGACCTCATAGATGGGCAAAGGAACAGGCGCGCAGAAAGAATGGAAAAAGAAGTTCTGATGGCTGCCAAGCAGCTGGCAAAGCCCTAGAAACTGCGCGCTCCCATGATCCGGACTGCTGCCACAGGAGCAGACCCTCCTGATATCCTCAGCACCCCGGCTCCCTGCAAGGGGCTTGGGCTTCCCTCCCATTCTGCCTACAAGAACAACACGGCACCCAGAAACCAACAGGCTTATATCCTTGTCAGTGGTGCAAGTCCAGCAAGACTCCACTTTCTCCAAACGACACGAAGTCGTCCCTGGAGCCAAACACCAGCTCTGGCAACAAAACAAAGGCGCCTCCATGCCAAAGGAGGCAGTTGGGAAGCAGGAAAACTACTCTTGGCCCTCTGTGCAGCGATCGCCTTTGTCTGCTTTCCCGATGGCAGCGAGGGAGGAAGAGGAAGGAAGAGAGTGCGCGGGAGAGACGCGCGGAGGGGGGCCGGGGAGGCCCACAACGAGTGTGTCGCCGTGTCTGTTGAATTGATTGTCGGAGTTGAGGCGACTTTGTTCTCGGCAGAGATCCCACAATCGGTCTACACTGTTAAAAACTAGGGGTGAGTCGATGCACGCCTGGCCCAACAGCCCTGGCCTCTGCACCGCTCCCGGAGCCCAGGGGCAGGGCAAGGCCGGTTCGCCGTCACTTACACTCTTGTCCAGCTCGATCTTCACCTTCTTCTGGGAGATGCTCTTCTGGATTCTCTTGCTGAAGCTGGCGTTGCCGGCCGCCCGGCTACACCGCTCTCCTTCCTCCCGCAGACAGCACAGTTGTCCGGGGCCGGGCCCGGCCGCTCCCGGAGGTCCGGCCGCTGAGACCGCCCCGGCGCCGGGCACTTCAGCCCCGCCGCCCGCCCCAGACCCGTTCCCAGCCGAGGCCGCGGCGGCGGCGGCGGCGGC
>NW_006408584.1:3113911-3120918 GCF_000296735.1 Chrysochloris asiatica
GCTTTTCTCCAATGAGCTTAACTCTATTCACGTCATCATGGGCAACTCTACTCTGAGGAGGCATCTCTTCCAAGTTGCGTTTTGAGTGCCTTCCAACCTGAGGGGCTCATTTGCTAGCACTGTATCTGACATGCAGATAATACTATCTTAATTGCTAGAGCGAAGAGGACTTAAAGTACTTGCTGATGAAAATCAAAGACTACAGCCTTCACCATGAATTGCACTTCAATGTAAAAAAGCAAACTCTGCACAACTGAACCAATACATAACATTATGATAAATGGAGAAAAGACTGATGTCAAGCACTTTATTTTGCTTGGATTCACAATCAACATTCATGGAAACAGAAGTTAAGAAATCAAGTGACATATTACATTGACAAATCTGCTGCAGAAGGCCTCTTTGAAGTGTTTAAGAACAAAGATATCAGTTTGGTCTGGACTAAGGTGTGCCTGACCAGAGCCACAGTATTTTCAATTGCCTCATATGCATGCAAAAGTTGGACAATGAATAAGGGATACTATAGATGACTTGATGCATTTGAGTTAAGGTGCTGAAGAAGAATATTGAAAGTTATGGTGTTGGATAAGAATGTTAAAAGTACCATAGACTGCCATAAGAACAAACAAATATGTGTTGGAAGAAGTACATCCAGGCGCTCCTTAGAAGTTAGGATGACGAGACTTGGTCTCTCATACTTAGATATGTTGTCATGAGGGACGAGTCCCGGGAAAAAGATACAATGCTTTGTAAAGTGGAAGGTCAGCAAAGAAGAGGAAGATTCCCAATGAGATGAATTGGCATGGTGTCAACAGCAATGGGCTTGAGCACAGCCAATTATGAAGATGATGTAGTATTGGGCAGTGTTTTGTTCGGTTGTTCCAATTCATAGAAACCCTGTATAGACTTTCTGAGGAGTGGTTGGTGGATTTGAATCATTGATCTTGTGGTTGACAGTCCATTGCTTATCCTACAGCACCACAGGATGACTATGTATTTATGCAGCTGATGGGTTTGAAATGCCAACTTTGCAATTCAAACTGACCTTGCAGTTCAGTGCTTTATCTTACAAACCCTACAGTGCCACACTGATACAGATATATATGTGTTTGTTTGTATGAACAGAATTGCTAAGCCACAGAATATTCATAGCTTCAACTTTATTAGATAGTTCCTTTTTATGCTTCTAAAACCAATGTATCAAAGTTCTATCTTTTCCTGTAATTTGATATTATTATAACTTGCTTAGCAGTCTAATGGGTGTGCATGATATCTCTTTGAATTAAAATTCAAAATTTAATTTGAATTTTTCAAATTAGTCATGAATTGTATGTTATTTGGTCTTCTGGATTTCGAGTTTGAAATTTTCTTTCAAGGTTTTTGGCTATTTTTCTATTGAGTTTTTCTTTTGCTATTGATTTGATTTGATATTTGATGATTTCCTGACTTAAACAAGTGTGCCTTGAGCATTTCTGACCCTGAATTGATAACTTCCCTAATGTCATAAATGTGAGCATTGTGTCTGAATTCTGTATAGCCATTGCAATGAATTATCAAAACCAACTGAGTAGAAGGCTGTGGGAGGAATGGTTGGTGCCACACTCTATGCAGTTATTTTCTAAAAACTTCATTATTTTGTCTTTTCTATTTAAGATCCTGATTGATATTTCTGTACTTTGGGAAGTAGAGTTCTAATTTCATTTCTTTTTCTCTTATGGTACCCATTTGAGCAAGCACCATTTGCTAGAAAATCCACTAATGCTTTTACCTTTCTACAGTATCATCCATTTCCTTCTACAATATCACTTTTGTCATCAATTAATATGTGGGTCTGATTTTTCAAGGCAGTCTTGGTATTTCTTGGTCTTGTGCATTGCCTTATAAGTGTTAGAATGAGCATGGTAAATTCCATAAAAAAGGAAAAACAAAACACCCTGCACAGAACTACACAAAGAGTAAACCCTAATAATAATAATAACGGTTTCATTAATTGTAAAAAATATACCACATGAATGCAAGATGTTAACTATATGAGCAACAGTGTGCTGGGGCAAAATGGAGTTTATGGATAGTCCATATGACCTGCATGTAAAACTGCTTTAAAAGAAAGCATATCTAAATATTTTTAAGGTATATTTCATTCAATTGTTCATAGGGTTATTGTAAGTCAGAACTGACTCAGTGGTACCTAAAAACAACAACAACAAAAACCTCTGTTGGGATTTTGATTGACATCGCATTCTAGTAATAAATTAACCTGGGAGAAAATAGACATCTTTACAATATTGAGTCTTCCATTCTATGAACATAAGTTTTTCAGTTCAGTTAGGTATTCTATAATGTCTCTTAAGATAATTTTAGTTACCTTTTCTGCCAGAAGTCTTGCATTTCTTTCACTGGGCTTATTTTGTGGCAGGCATCCTAATCTTCTCCTAGTCTCAACAGAAAGTCTTTCAGCATTTCACAATTATTATGCTTGCCACAGACTTTCATCTTTTTCACCTAAATTTGTATACTATTTACTTATTCATAAAATCTTTTTAATATATGAATGATTTTACTAGTGTCTCTCTTTTTTTCTTAATATCCATTACTTATGCCTTTTATTTCTTTCTCTCTCTTATTTATTTTTATTTTTTGGGGGGGCGGGCAGGGTCAGTCTAACCAGAATTTTATCAATTTCATGAGACTTTTCAAAGATAAAGTTGACTTTGTTTACAGTATCTATTGCGTTCTTGCTCTTCTCTTAAGTCCTATATTTTTCTGTTTATTTTGCTGTGCCGTTACTAACTTCTTTCCAATAAATGCCTTCAAAGCTATGAATATTGCTTTCACTACATCTCACTAGTCTTGATATGTATCATTCTTACTATTATTGATTTCAACATATGCTTCAAATCCCTTCACAATTTTTGATGTGTCAATTATTTAAAAGTAGATTTCTTAATATCCAAATCTACGCAGACAGTCTAATTATTCTTCTCTTATTGATTTCTAACATATTTGCATTGTGGTTACAGAACGCTGTATTACTTAAATCCTTGAAACTTTATTGATGTTTGTTTTTAACAAGATTATGGTTGAATTTAGAAAATGTGCTTTAAAACAATTTATCTTAGGTCAATAATGCTGTTAGGTCAAAATACTATTTATGTCTATAATATCGATTCTATTAATTATGCTATTCATTCTTATGTAAGCTTACACATAATTTTTGTTTGCTGTTCTATTAATTACTAATAGATTTGATTAAAATCTACTTCTTACTTTGTAGGAGATGAACAATATTACACTGAAAATGATAAAATATTAATAAGAAAATTAGATAAATGGAAAAACAGCTTGTGTTTATGCATAGAAAAACTTAATATTGTTAGGAAGTTAGACAAATAACCCAGTCATAAAATGGGCAAAGGATTTCAATAGACATCTCACTAAAGAGGAGATTCAAATAACCAAACATATGAAAAAATACTCAGTGTCATTAGTCATTAGAGAGATGAAAATCAAAACCACAACTTCAATCCTACTAGGTTTTATAAAACAAACATGCTAACAAAGTACCCAGGAAAGAACAAATGTTGGTGAAGATGTATAGAAATTGAAACCCTTTCTCTATTGCTGGTGAGAATGCAAAATGGTACAGCTGTTGTAGGAAATAGTGTGGTAGTTTCTCAAAAAACTAAAAAGAGAACTACCATATGATCTGACAATCTCACTTCTAGATATATATTCAAAAGATTTGAAAGCAGAGACTCAAACAGATACTTATACACCAAAGTCCATTACAGCATTATTCACAATAGCCAAAAGGTAGAAACAACCTAAATGCCCATCGTCAAATTAATGGATAAACAAAATACGACAAAGTGGAATACTACTCAGCCAGTAGGAGAAATGAAGTCTTGACACATACTGTATTATGGATGCAGGTGGAAGATATGCTGACTAAAATTTTATGACCAAAGTTTATTAGTGGTTATCAAGAACAAGAAGAGGAAAGGGGTTAGGAACTTAATGGTGACAGAAAAAAAATTGCATTTATTAAGGATAAGTTTCCACAATCAATAATTGTAATTGCTGTCAATAAGTTGTATACTTTTAAAGTTGAATTGGCAAAAGTTTTATAATAGCTATTTTAATTACATCCAAGAAAAAACAAAAGTTGCCGAGGCTGCTTTTGTACAACCAAACACCTTACAGGTGTTTAGAGTCATAATATCATGGGATAGCCCAGTTAACTGGCCTGTTTAGTGTTTCTGTTCTACCTCCTAGCTTATGGCATAGTGCCTGGGGTCTTAAAAACTTGAAAGCAGTGTCATCCAAAGCTTGACAAATAGTCTCTATTTACCTGGAGCAACAGAAGAAAAGGGAGAGTCAGGAATAGGAGGGGGATATGGAATGTATGACTAATTGTCTCCATGAACAACTGTCTCCTTTGCCATGAGACCAGAAAAGCTAATGGGCCTGACTAATATTACAGAACATTTTGATAAAGTTCCCATAATAGAACCTTGACTAAAAGAGGGGAAATGCAGAACAGATTTAAAATTTGCACAGACTCTAACTTTATGGAGTCATAAACGTTGGATGAACCCTTGAAACTACTGCCCTGATATAATCTTTAAACCTTAAACCAAAAACATGCCCTGTGTCTTCTTAAAACCTAATATTTTACTAATAAAACAATAGTTTAAGTGAAAGGGAAAAAACAACCCCGGCGTTGCTCATCAACCATACCGCACACCAGACAGCCCATCTAGAGACTTTTATTCAGGGTGAGGAAGGTGACCTCTGCCGGTGAGAAGGCAGGAGGCAGAAGAGATGAGAGAGAGTCAACGGGAAGGGAGTGGTCTTATATAGGTTCAACAGGAAGGGAGTGGTCATTGCTGGGGTGATTTAGCTCTGGCCTATCAAAAGCCATGTTGCCCTTTAAACTATGCGCCTTGTAGCTTAGGGCGGGGAAACAGACAAAATGGAGTTGAAGGGAGGGGAGATGGAAGAACCCGGAAGGTACAGCCAAAAATGGCGGACCTGATATTGTAACATTTCCCCCTCTTTGGTCAAACTAGAAAAATGAATGGCCGTCTCTATGATCCATGCCCACGGGACAAGGGACAAAGGTCATTTTTCCATAGTTACTTCCTGCTGGCATTGGGGCAATGAGGCTGTCTTTGGTCTTTGGGCTCGGACCATGGTCGGTGACAGCTTTGTCATTGTTGGCGGTGTTGTAACCGGGTCAGCAGCTGGACTGAGGTTGGTCCCGCAGTCTTAGGTCTTCAGCTTGTAACAACAATTGGGTAGCAGCTTGCTGGGAAATTTGGGTACGCGGCTAACCTGCAATTGAACAAAATGAAGAACACAAGGGGCAACTGCCAGTAACCAATAGTGGAGTTAGAAAGGGAAGCAGGGAATTTAATAGAGGATTATAGAACCAACTAGCAAACCCTCCATTACCCTGTGGCTCTCTTTCCTTACGTCGTTGCTCAAGGCTCTCTTGAAGTTGGCAGATCTGATTGGTGACTATTCCAGATTGGTTGACAAAGAAAACACAATTTTCCTGGAGGACAACACAAAGTCCTCCTTTTTCAGCAAAGAGGAGGTCGAGGCCCCGCCTATTTTGCAGGACAGCTTGAAATAGGGAGTTAATTTGCTGCTGAAGTGTGAGGATAGCTGTGGAGAGCTGATTTATGTCTTCTTCATGTTGTTCCGCTAGCCACTTTGATTGGATGACTGAATGGGAAATGCCTGCAGTTCCAGTAGCTATGCCTGTCCCAATGCTGCCACTAGGGGTAGGACTGCTACTTGGATTGCCCTCTTTTTCTGAAGCCATGCTGAGCGTTATAGTTAGGAGGGGGTGATGGTTCGAGTCCACCAGCAGAGCTTTGGAAGGGTTTAACCCTTGAGACATGGAACCAGCTCGAGAGACTCTCTAACTTAACTGCTGTAGGGGTGGTTGTGGACCAGTCCACTTGGGTTTCAAGGGTTCTTTTGGGAGGCTCAGAGGGGCAATTAGGACTACGTCTCCTGATTGGTAGAAGCAAGCTAATGTGGGGAAAGGTGAGGGTAAAAGTGAGTCAGCATGTTGCCAAAATAAAGTTCTTAAGTAATTTAAACAGCTTGCTAAAAGAGATGGTGGAAGGGCAGATGCTTCAGGTTTTAGTCCTGGATGTAGGAAAGGGCTGTCCATACATTAGTTCAAAAGGAGAAATTTGGAGAGGCGCTTTAGGCAAAGATCTGAGGCGTAACAAGGCTAAGGGAAGAAGCAAGACCTGAAGTTCTAGGATTAATTTAGTTCTAGGATTAATTTAGTAAGGACAGTTTTGATTGACCTGTTGATTTGCTCCACCTTCCCTGATGATTGAGGGTGAAAGGGAATGTGGAGGTGCCAGGAAATTCCCAATAATTTAGCAAGTCTTGAATTATGTGGGAAGTGAATTCGGGGACGTTGTCTGACTGGAGGGAAGTTGGGAGCCCAAAGCGGGGAATAATCTCCTTGAAAAGGAAAGCAGAGACTGTGGAGGCTTGCTTGTTTGTGGTAGGAAAAGCTTCAATCCACCCAGAAAAGGTGTCAACTAGAACTAACTAGTTTTAACTTTGGGCATGTGGATGAAGTCTAGTTGCCAATCCAGGCCGGGGAGCAGACCCCTGGTTTAGTGTGTAGGGAAAGGGGTGGGTTTAGAAAATGGATTTGTTAGACTGTGGGAGAGGGTACTGTGCTTGGGCCAGGAAATGGGTGGGGGTTTTGAGGAGGATTTTGACTGGAGGGCATTTGGCTATTGAAGGGGAATGTATGTCCCAAACTTTAGGATTCACAAGGTTGGGACTGATGGGCCACTGGGAAGGAGGGGCTTGAGGTTCAATAGCCTTCGATTGTTGTTGTTGTTATGTGCCATGGAGTTGGTTCCCACTCATAGCGACCCTGTACAGGGTTTCTGAGGCTGTAAATCTTTACAGGAGCAGAAAGCCTCATCTTTCTCCCGCGGAACAGCTGGTAGTTTCGAACT
>NW_006408584.1:3121018-3124238 GCF_000296735.1 Chrysochloris asiatica
GCCACCACAGCGGCTACAGCTGCAGCCGCGTCCCCTCCACGGCTCATTTCCTCAGGGGTGAAGCCGTTCATGTCTCCGCTCTCTGGAGAGCCGGCGCTGACAGAAAGCCAAGCTCGTCTCACCGCTCCGCCTCTCACCCGGGGAGCTCGGGAGACGCTGGGCTCCCGGTAGGGTCCCTCAGGTACCTGCCCCAGTGGGTGTAATTCACTCTGCACTCCGTGTCCGAAGGCGACACCGCCAAATACCAAGCGTTGGTGGGCTGTTGTCCCACTGCTGGTGCCGGGCCAGTGAACAGTGGTTGGGGTCTGGACTCAGAGTCTGGCGGCGCCAGGAACTACGACCCCACTCACTGTCACATGTAGACTCTTCAGCAGTTGGACCACAGCGCCTCTGCCTCCCTGCAGCCCCTTCAGCTGCGCAGGCGCGAAGCGCCCCCTTCGTCCTCGCCCCCTACTCTCTGCCGCGGAGCACCATGGGGATTGCAGTTCTCTGTGACAGAGTCAACCTGAGCTCCGCTCTAACACGACCACTTGAGAGTTGAAGGAACTACTTATCCTAGCATGCATCGCGTGGCGATGGGCGGGCCTCGAAAGCTCTCGGGGGTTTTTTGTTTTTTTTAAAACACTGGATAAACACTGTTGTGAGTTGGGGGCGGGGGTTGTGGTTTTTTTGTTCCACTTTCGTCTCTCCGGGGTAGTTAGGCTGTGGTTGTTGTTGTTATTGTTAGCGGTCCTAATAGGGTTTCCAAGGAGCGGCTTTTGAGTTTGAACCGCCCAACCTTGTGGTTCAAACTGACATTGCGGACCAGTGCTTTATTCTTCAGGGCCACACCAGGACTCCAAGTTATGGCTGTTGTTGTCGTTAAGTGCCATCGAGTCAGTTCCGACCCATAGCGACCCTGTTATAAGGTTTCGGAGGAGCGGCTGGTGAGTTTGAACCGCCGCCGACCTTGTGGTTCAAGGCGATTTTGTATAGTCCAGCGCATTAACCCACAGCGCCCCACCAGAACTCCAGGGGTCAGTGGTGGGGTACCTCCCCAGTCAAACCAAGAAGTCACCCAATTTTTGAGGCAAAGCACGAAAAGAGGCAGGAGGAGTTACCCTGGAAGTGGAGAGTTTTGGGAATCTTCGTAGCTATTTTGGTCTGACTGCGCTTTTGGGGGAAACCTAAATCAAGAAGGGCTTAGGTAAGAACGTCTTTGTGCTCATCGGGGGAATAACAGCCCCATTCATTCATTTACCAAATTAACAGGGCTCTTGTTTGGGGAAGCATGCCCATTCCTACCACTCTATCTGGACTTCCTCACAGATGCCTCGCTGATGGCCTGGTCTAAACACATATTAACTTCAAGGAACATATTTCGTTCCTGGACATAAGAAATCAGTGGCGCAGCTGACTACCTGACCATAACAGGACTTTTGTTTTCACTGCCACCTTCAATCTTTTCAATTTGTCCTCAAAAGGGTCTGAAGAAGGGAGGAGTCTGAGAAAATGTGAAACCACCCCTAATACCAAGGCAGCTTGTTTGCTCCTCAGACACTTTCCAGCGTTAGCTCTAAGAAACTGGAAGGGAAAAGGAAACCACATTTCTTAGGTCTTTGGCGCGCACGCCCGTGCATGTGTGTGTATTTGTACCCGCATGCTTGTTTGCACGCCTGCTTGCAAAGGGCAGGGTAAAAGGATGGGAGGGGCTAATGTGAAAGCCTTAGCTTTATAGTAACAGCTACAGCTCGTCATTTTCAGAGATACGTCCTGTTTAACAATCCCCAAGTTTATACAAAAATACTTCATCTATTTTAGACAGTGTTTTTGTTGTTAAGCACTGTGGACTCGGTTCTGACTCATAGCGGCCCTGTACAGGGTTTTTGAGGAATGGCTGGTGAGCTTGAACCGCCGACCTTGTGGTTCAAACCAATCTTACAGTCCACATCACCACATATTTTTCAGTTTTCTTAGTACATTTAGTAAAAGATGATTTTTTAAAAAGAAAAGTAAAATGTCATCTACACTGCTATTCAAAGTTATCCTTCCATCTGCATTACAGTTCTAGGATATGGGAAAGAGAAAAAAATTAAAATAGAAAATAAATTGCTGAAAAAGGAAGATGCTGAATAAGTACTTTGTTGTTTTTTAAACTGCTCTGTCCAATAGTGAATGGTTTCATTTGTCTCTTCTAGCCATGTCTTGGAGTACTAATGTGGCGCTGGAGTAAAAGATTGAATAAAACTTCTGGCATACCCATTCTTTGCAAAGTTATCCATAGTTTATTACTATCCACACAATTAAATGTCTTTGCATAGTCAATAAAGCATACGTAAACATTTTTCTGGTATTGTCTACTTTTAGCCCAAATCCACCTGGCATCAACAATGATATCCCTTCTACATGCTCTTCTGAATTCAGCTTGGATTTCTAGCAGTTCCCTGCTAAACAATAGAATAGTTGTTTTTGTGTGCTGTGGAATCGGTTCCAACTCATAGCAACCCTATACAGGGTTTCCGTGGCTGTAAATCTTTACGGGAACAAAACACCTCATCTTTCTCCCTTGGAACAGCTGGTAGTTTCAAACTACTGACCTTGCGGTTCGCAGCCCAATTCATAACCACTATGCTACCAGAGCTCCTCCTAACAAAAAATATTTGCTTTTACCAGCTTAGAGCTATTTAAAGCCACGTTGCCATGGACTTTTTGTACAGGTAATCTAGTAAATGTGCATTAACTACAAGCACGTATATGAAGTCACCTGTACAAAAATATCCATGGCAACATAACAGTTCATATCCAGCATTTCTCTGTCAGTTTGCTGTACTGTGGTGGCTTCCATGTTGCTGTGATGCTGGAAACTGTGTTGTTGTTGTTGTCAGTTGCCATCAAGTCGCAACCGACTCATAGCGACCCCATGCACAGCAGAACCAAACAATGTCTGATCCTGGGCCAACCTCACTACCAGTGCCGCACTTGAGTCCATCAACGAATCCAGCTTGAACCTCTGGAAGTTCCCTGTCAATGTATGATTGTAGCCATTTCTGTATTACCTTTAGCAAAACTTTACTCGCTTGAGATATTAAAGAGATTGCCCGATGATTTCCGCATTCTGTTGGGTCACCTCTCTTTGGAATGGGCATAAATATTGATCTCTTCCAATCAGTCGGCCAGATAGTTGTCTTCCAAATTTCTTGGCAGAGATCAGTGAGTGCCTTTTGTGCCGCCTCACTTTCTT
>NW_006408584.1:3124338-3126296 GCF_000296735.1 Chrysochloris asiatica
GAACTCTTAAGATGCCTTAACAATCCAAAAGGATCTTGTTGTTGTGAAGTGCTGTTGAGTCAGTTCCGACCCATAGCGACCCTGTATAGGGTTTCCTAGGAGCAGCTGGTGAGCTTGAACTACCAACCTTGCAGTTCAAATGGCTTTGCAGTCTGGCACATTAACCCACAGCGCCACATCTAGCTTCGTGTAAATAGCTACAATGTGACGATCTTGACCTTTGCTTATGGATATGTTGTTGTTGGTAAGTACTGTCGAGTCAGTTCCAACCCATAGCAACCCTGTATAGGGTTTCAAGAGTGTTATGTGCTGTGGAGTCAGTTCTGACTCATAGTGACCCTGTACAGGGTTTCTGAGGCTGTAAATCTTCATAGGAGCAGAAAACCTCATCTTTCTCCTGCGGAACAGCTGGTAGTTTTGAACTGCTGACCCTGAGGCTCGCAGCCCGATTCATAACCACTATGCTACCAGAGCTCCTTGCTTATGGATGTAGTTGCTTACAAGTTTTCAAGAGTGTGCTTAGTTTCCGAGTAAGATGGGTAGAATAGAATCCCCAGAGAATAGCTTTCCTTTTGTCTAGATGGGGCTGGTGAAAGAGGATGAGGGAGGATGGAGATTAGGATTCTTTTAATTCAATATGATTGTTATCATGACTAATTGCAATTGTCACAACTGTATAGATAGAAGATATATAACAAAAAGAGGGTAGTAGTTAATCTATCATCCCAGGAACAAAGGACCCTAAGACCACAGTTCCCTAGCTTCCCACACCACCCTAGAATTCAAGAAATGTCTGTGTGGAAAAGAGTTTATTATGTATATTTTTGGTCCTCTAGCTTCTGATTTGATGGATTCCTGGTGTGGTGCTATAGTATAAACACTGGACTAAGAACCAAAAGGTTAGCAGTTCAAACCCACCAACTGCTCCTCTGAAATCCTGTATAGGGTCGCTATGAGTTGAAATTGACTCAACGATATTTAGCAATAACAAAAGTTTCTGATTTATCATGCTAACAAATACAGTATTGCAGGATTCTCTTTTCCTTAGTAAAATTCCTCCAACCTGGCTCAAGTTAGATTGATTCTCAGAAGTTCCATGCCTAAAGTTTAAAAATGTTCTTAAAAAAATCATTAGCACACCTAGGAAGAGCTCTTCCCTGTTGGAATTTTAGTTCAAGTTATTTTCTAGTTGCTTCTATACATTTTCAAAAAATTTAAAAACTTGTCTTTTCAAACATTTTCTTTTAATTGTAACAGTGAAGGCTTTTGGGAAATATATAACCTGTTATGGATCTTCAAGTTATCCTAGATAGACTAGGGTGTCCCAAGGTGGTACAAAAAGTTAATCAGCTAATCCACCAACCATTTGAGGCTTGGTGTGGCCCTATAGAATAAGCACTAGTCTCCAAGGTAGGTCTGAATCGCAAGGTCAGCAGTCCAAACTCACCAGCGTTCCTTGGAAACCCTATACAGGGTTGCTATGAGTCAGAACTGACTTGATGGCACGTAACAACATATATACATACATACACATGTATACACTTTCTACTCTTCCCATTGAGCATGTGTCTCTGTCCATGTATCTACCCCCAGAATATTGTTGTTCCAAGGCTGCATATTTATCACTTACCTCTATCTCCTTTAGCCCTTGTATGCCCATGTCTTCATACTTCTGCCAACCTCCCTCTTCTTGTATACTACCCTTCCCTTTCTCATATATTGCCCAACTCATCACCCAAATTAACATGTCTCTACCCTATAACCTTGACAACTTCTATCTTTTCTCCATTGATAAGAATGTTTATTAGTCCAATGTTGAGGATATTTGTTTTCTTTACATTGAGATGTAATCCATACTGAAGGCTGCGCGCGTTGATCTTCATCAGCAAATGTTTTAAGTCCTTTTCACTTTCAGCAAGCAAGGTTGTATCATCTGCATATCGCAGGTTGTTAATGAG
>NW_006408584.1:3126396-3128409 GCF_000296735.1 Chrysochloris asiatica
CTTTGGTCTTTAGTGTTTAATGCATCAAATCTGTTCAGATGATCTCTAAATTCAGGTGGGATAAATTCCACTGAATTTATCCCTGGAAACTATATTAGCTGGAAATTATACCACTGGTATTTTAAATACCAGCAAGATCACCCATGGTGGGCAGATTTCAGATAAGCTTCCAGACTAAGACAAACTAGAAGAAGGAGAAGCTCAACAACTTCTGAAGTGTAAGCCACTACAACCTTATGAATAGCAGTGAAACGTTGTCAGACACAGTGCCGGAAGATAAGCCTCTCAAGTTGGAAGGCACTCAAAATACTACTGGGAAAAAGCTGCCTTCTCAAAATACGGTTGATCATGATGAAGAGATTGGAGAAAGCTTTCAGGACCTTCATCTGCTGATGGGGCACAACTCAAAATGAGGTAAAATAGCTGCAAACATCCATTAATAATCAAAGCATGGAATATACAAAATATCAACTAGGAAAACTGGAAAGTTTCAGAAATGAAAAGGAACGCATAAAGTTGGATATCCTAAGCATTAGTGAGCTGAAATGGACTGATATTAGCCATTTTTAATCTTACAATAATATGATTTACTGTGCAGGGAATGACAAATTGAAGAAGATTGGTGTCATGTTCATTGTCAAAAAGCATATTTCAAGATCTATCTTAAAGTACAATGCTGTCTGTAATAGAATAATATCCATATGTTTACAAGGAAGACCATTATTATTAAAATTTACACACCAACATTTATGTCAGTGATGATGAAATTGAAGAATTCTACTAACTTCAGTCTGAAATTGAGCAAACATGCAATCAAGATGTGTTGATAATTATAGATGATTGAAATGCAATAGTAGAAAATAAAGAGGTTGAATCAGTAATTGGAAATTATGGCCTTGGTAATAGAAATGATGCTGGGGTTCACATGATAGAACTTTGTAAGCCCAATGACTTATTTTTTGCAAATACCTTTTTAAAACAACATAAAATGAAATTATATACATGGAACTCACCAGATTGAACACACAGGAATCAAATTGACTACATCAGTTGGAAGACAGAGTGGAAAAGCTCAATATTATCAGCCAAAACAATGCCAGGGGCTGACTGTGTAACAGACCATCAATTGCTCATAAGCAAGTTCAGGCTGAAGTTGAAAAAAAATTAAAACAAATTCACAAGATCCACAATATGATCTTGAACATATCCCGCCTGAATTTGGAGACAATCTGACGAACAAATTTGTGCAAACACATGGTTACAAAACCAAAAGGGAAGAACACTGTCAGCATTTATCAAGCTGAAAATACTGAAGAAAAAAGTTAAGCCTTGGCTTAGAATATTGAAGGAGTCTATGGGCAAAATGGACTCCTGGTGTGCTGATATAGGATTAGCACTAGACTGCTAACCACAAGGTCGGCAGTTCAAACCCACCAGCTTCTCTTCAGAACCCCTATAAATGTTCACTATGAATGGAACCGATTCAATGGCACTTAACAACAATGACAATGGGCAAAATATTGATTGATGCAGAAAACATCAAAAGAAGATGGACCGTATGAACAGAGTCACTGTACCAAAAAGAAATGGTCAATATTCAACCATTTCAAGAGGTAGCATATGATCAAAGACCAATTGTACTGAAGAAAGAAGTCCAACCTGCACTGAAGGTGTTGGCAAAAAATAAGGCTTCAGGAATTGATGGAATACAACTTGGAATCTTCCAACAAACTGATGCAGAACTGGAGGTGCTCACTCATCTATGCCAAGAAATTTGGAAGACAGCTACTTGGCCAAGTGATTGGAAGAAACCCATATTTGTGCCCATTCCAGAAAGAGGGGACTCATTGGAATGCGGCATCATAGAAAAATATCATTGATATTGTTGTTGTTGTTGTTGTTATGTGCCGTGGAGTCGGAACCGACTCATAGCGACCCTGTACAGGGTTTCCGAGGGTGTAAATCTTTACGGGAGTAGAAAGCCTCATCTTTCTCCCGCGGAGCAGCTGGTAG
>NW_006408584.1:3141369-3144017 GCF_000296735.1 Chrysochloris asiatica
TACAGGGTTTCTGAGGCTGTAAATCTTTACAGGAGCAGAAAGCCTCATCTTTCTCCCGCGGAACAGCTGGTAGTTTCGAACTGCTGGCCCTGGGGTTCGCAGCCTGATTCGTAACCACTATGCTAACAGAGAAGGAAGATGTTGGAGTACTGGAGAGGCCCTGAAAGTCAAACTTGAGGGAGGTGCCAAGCTTAGATAAGATGTCCCGCCCTAATAAAGGTATGGGGCAAGAGGGAAGGACTAAAACGGAATGTAAAAATTCATAATTGCCAATTTTGCACAAAAGGAGGGGAGTTTGCCGAGGGCGTCGTTCTTGACCTTCTATCCCAACAATAGAGATCCCTCACAGGGAGGTGGGTCCCCAGAATTCCTGCAATGCAGAAAAACTAGCACCAGTATCAAGTAAAAAGGCGATCACCCTACCTGCCACGGTGAAAGTTACCCTGGGCTCCTGGGCGGTGATCCGTGTTGGGCCAGACAGGCCAGGGCCTCCTCATAGGTCTTTTGCCGCTAGACCAATAAGGTCGCTTGAGGGGAGGGGGGGCGGCAACCGGATGGTGGGTAGACGCCAAGGGGCAGTCGAAACCCCAATGTCCCTTCTGCTTGCATTTGGGGCAGAGCCTGGTGGGAGGTTTGGGATTTGGGCATTCTTTGGCCCAATGTCCACCCTGGTTGCACTGGAAGCAGGGTCCCAGAGGCTTTGCAGGTTTCCCACTTACACGTGGTGGCAAGGTGGGGTTGATGGCCTGTGCTAATAACTGGTACTTTTTTACAGCCCTTGCATCATCTTGGCCATTGTAGGCTTTAAATGCAACAGCAAGAGCCTCTGCTTGAGGGGTTAGGGGACCCCTTTCTAGCCTCTTAAGTTTTATTTTGATGTCGGGTTGGCTCTGACAGAAAAATGCACCATAATTAACCTTTGGCGATCGACAGAGTCTGGATCAAGATTAGTATATTGCGTCAGTCTGTCAGTGAGCCACTGGAGAAACGTGGAAGGATTTTCATTCTTGTGGTGGATAATTTCACCAAGTTTGTCATAATTAACGGCTTTCATGGCTGCCTTGCGCAGCCCATGAAGTATACAATTAAAATACCTATCTCGGTTGACAATACCTGCCTGGGTGTTATAATTCCACCTGGGGTCCCTGTCAGGGACAGCTTCCGCTCCTGCTGGGTGATTGTTATTGGTGAGGTGTACCTGGTGTACATGAGCATGGGCCTGTTCCAGCACTTGCCTACCCTCCTCAGGGGTTAAAGAGTTAGTTAAAACAACAAAAATATCATGATAAGTTAGTTGGTAAGACTGCGTTAGAAATTGAAACTGCTTAATAAAAGTTGCAGAATTTGAGGTAAAAGACCCAAGTCTGGGTTGAATTAAAGCTAACTCTGCCATTGGAAAAAGGGTATGAACTAGGACAATTCCTTCTGCCCCAGCCACTTCCCGCAAGGGTGCTATTATATGACTGGACTGAGAAAACTCAGGGTCCATTAACTTTCGAGATTTGGAACGAGTACAAGGCGGCACATACGGAGGGGAAGTGGCGGGAGAAGAAGATGGTAAGGGGAGTTCCTGGGGACCTGGAAAAGGTGAAAGAGGGACCCAAGTGGGGGGTGGAAGTGCACTTGGGGCTCTTTGATAGGGAGGGGGTTCATCAGCTGGGTCAAATTGGCTGAAGGAGTCGAGAGAACAAGCAATGGAACAAATAGAAGGTCGAAGATAGGAAAAGCCCTGGATATACGGGATCTCTGACCATTTTCCCTGGCGCTTACAAAAGTTAAATAGGTCTTGGATTAGACCTGATTTGAACGAGCTCTTAGGTGGCCAGGTATTTTGGTTGTCTAATTTGTATTGAGGCCAAATTTGAGTAGCTAGATGTATAAGACGCTTAGGTTCAAGGTCTAAGCCCTCAAGGTTTTGGAACAAACACCCTAAGGGGGACTCTGCCGGTATGGAGGACCCGGAACCCATAGCAACCAGGAATAAGACAGCGAACAGTGCCTGGAACCTAAGACGTTTCTTGAGGTTGACAGTGCTTGCACCTCAGACCCGGTCTGAGGTATGGGGACCCAGGCTCCCAGTGTAGGTGTCCCTGCCACAAGGAGGGGGTCTATAACAGAGGCCGCACCACCCTCTGAGGCATCCCTCCAGCGGATGGGGGACAGAACGGACAAGTCCTGGACTTGTTCCGGTGAGTTCCAAACTCACTATGGGAGACACAGAACCTGGCGCCCATTCTGTGTCCCAGACGGAATCTTATGTCCTGGTTACTGGGGTCCAAATCTCCATACCCAGGGTAGCCACAAGAGGGGACTTACCCGAGCCAGAGGGCTGAAGAATTAACTCCTGCCGGTGATGGGTGCTGAGAAAGCATCAGGGAAGATGATCACGGGCGCTGGGAGGGCATGTTGAAATGAGTGGGTTAGGGCGCCGGGAGAATTGGGGTCCTGGGCCTTCTGATGTTAAATTGGGGGCCTCAGAGATCCCACTTCTGACACCAATGAAAGGGAAAAAACAACCCCGGCGTCATTCATCAACCATACCACACACCAGATGGCCCGTCTGTTGTTGTTGTTGTTGTTGTCAGGTGCCATCGAGTCGGAACCGACTCATAGCGACTCCATGCACAGCAGAACGAAACAATGTTCGA
>NW_006408584.1:3151087-3164674 GCF_000296735.1 Chrysochloris asiatica
GGTCAGGCGCACCCTCCCACATTTAGTAACTATCAAAGAATGTTTCTTTTTCTGTTTCAAACTCATATATTTGTGGAATATAAAAATGTCTTACTATTCTTTTCTCACCCATTCAGGCTATGTCTAAAACCATGTATCTATACTTAGAACATTATTGTTCCAAGGTTGTGAATATATCGATTTATATCTATCTCCTTTAGCCTATGTATACCTCCCTGTGTTTTCACCTATCTTCATTATTCTTCTGCCACCCCCTCTTCTTGTATAGTGTGCCCTGTCACTCAAGCTAACATGTGTCCACCTGCCAGCCAGTGAATTACTCTCCTCTCCCCCCCAACCACTTGTAACTATCAAAGAATAGTTTGCTTTTTTTCAGTCTGGAAACTGTTTCTTAAGCTTTTACAATAATGGTCTCAAACAATATTTGTCCTTTTGTGATTGACTGATTTCCCTCAGCATAATGTCCTCCAGGTTCATCCAAATTATGAGGAGTTTCACAGATTGGTTAATTCTTCAATGTTGTATAATATTCCATTGTGTGTACATACCAAAGTTTGGTTATTCTTCCATTGTTGGGCACTTAGGCTGTCACCATCTTTTTGCTATTGTGAACAGTGCTACAATGAACATTTATGTGCATATATCTACTTGCATTCTGGTTCCTATTTCTTGTGGATATATACCAAGTAAAGAGATTGTTGGGAATCGGGTATTTCTATTTTCAACTGTCTGAGGAATCATCATACCATTCTCCAGAGTAGCTGAACCATTTTATAGTCCCACCAGCAATGTAGGAGGTTCCCAATCTTTCCACACCTTCACCAGCATTTTGCTGTTTTGTTTTTTTAAACTTTGCTGTTAATGCTGGTGTGCTATCTCACTGTTGTTTTGATTTGCATCTCTCCTGGTGTGGCGATGTGGGTTAATGTGCTGGACTGCAAAGTTGGTTTTAACTGCAATGTCAGTGGTTCAAGCTCACCAGCTGCTCCTCAGAAACCCTATACAAGATCACCATGGGTCAGAACCGACTCGACGGCATATAACAACAACAAAAAAAATGGCTAATGATCATGAACATTTCTTCATATATTTGTTGACTGCCTGTCTTCCTTGGTGAAGTGTCTGTTCATGTCCTATGCCCATTTTTAAATTGGGTTGTCTTTATTTTGTAGAGGTGTTGTAATTTCCTATAGATTTTAGATATTAGTCCCTTGTCTGATATGTCATTGCAAAATTTTATTTTCCAAGATGTGGGCTCCCTTTTTGCTCTTTTGGTGAAATCTTTAGATGTACATAAGTTTCTAATTTTTAGTAGGTCCCAGTCATCTGTTTTGCCTTCTACTGCTTGTGTGTTTTTGTAGTGTTCGATAGTGAATGTATGCCATTATCGGGCATTTTTTGTTTTCAGATAAAGTTATACTAGTATGCTAAGTGATTCAGAGTATGGTGACCCATGTCTTGTTTATATGTGCATTTAATCCATCTTTCAGAATTATACTTGAGACTAGACTTGTGCTATCAGATCTTGTATCTAGGTGTTTTTTTTTTTTAAAAGGAGTTGTTCAGTAATCACATACTATATAAATTTCACTTAAATCTTGTTTTGGAGCCCAGGTGTGGCGCTGTGGGCTAATGCACTGGACCACAAGGTCGTTTTGAATTGCAAGGTTGGTGGTGCAGCTTCACCAGCCCTTTCCTGGAAAGCTGATACAGGGTTGGTATGAGTCAAAACTGACTGGAAGACACTTAACAACAACAAACCTTATTTCATTTCTCACCTGACTGATACTTCTTGTTCTTCTGGGTTGGGAAATACTGGCATGAGAGTAAAGTCTTGGTCATGATGGTAAAATGTAATCAAACAGATTTGTTTCCCTTTCTCTGCTATGATGGAGTAAAGAAACTGGAATTGTCCTTCTTAGTACTACTACTAAGGAGCCTGGTGGTGTGATGGTTAAGTACTCGGTTGCTAACGAGTGAGGGAGCCAGACCTGGCAATCATTCCCGTAAAGATTTTTACTTAGAAAACTCTATGGAGCTGTTCTTCTCTGTCATATGGGGTTGCTATGAGTTGATATGTACTTGATGGCAACTAACAACAGCAATAGCATCACTACAGAAATATCAACATTAAATGACTAACCTCTGAGCATTCTGACATGATTATGTAGCATCATATGTTAGATAATAAAGTTTGTAGTAATCTTCACAATTAGTTTTTTCACAACGAATAGTGTTGACAATATATGGCTCCTAGAACTCAATCTCATGGCACAACTTATTTACATCCTTTAAAATTCAAGTATACTAAGCCCTTGACATTTGCAAATTTACTAGTTGTGGTGTCTACTATTTTACAAGTGACCAAAAGGCAGACTAAGAGAAATGCAAATCTTGTTCCTATTAAGCATCTTAATTCAGTCTAGCATTTACTCTCAACTTGCCTTTTAGTCTTTTGTCTTTCCTTTTCTTCCAGGCATCAATATTTGATAAGGCATTACATTCTTTCAGAAAAATAGAACACCAAATCTAATCAATTGCTAGTGCAGGTGACAGAAGAAAACATAAAGGAAAAAGATCTAAGAATCATGATTCTTAGAAAATAGACATGTTATAATAGAAGGTAGAATTCAGGCAGTAGCTCTGATTTGGGAACAAATAAAACTGTTATTTGTATTGTTGTTGCTGTTAAGTGCTGTCGAGTCGATTCCGACCCATAGCGACCCTGTTCAGGGTTTCTGAGGCTGTAAATCTTTACGGGAGCAGAAAGCCTCATCTTTCTCCCATGGAACAGCTGGTAGTTTCGAACTGCTGACCTTAAAGTTCGCAGCCCGATTCGTAAGCACTACGCTACCAGATCTCCTGTTATTTGTATTATGTTGTTAAGTATCGTGGAGTCAGTTCCAACTCATAGTGACCCTGTGCAGGATTTCCGAGGCTGTAAATCTTTACGGGAGCAGAACGCCTCATCTTTCTCCCACGGAACCGCTGGTAGTTTCGAACTGCTGACCTTGAGGTTAGCAGCCCGATTCGTAAGCACTACACATATTAAAGTAACATAAATTAAAAGTTTGTGAAATCATCTTAGGAAATTACTCAACAATGCAAATTTTTCCAAGTGAAGTAAACTTTTAGTTGTTGCATGGAAAACAAAACTCTTCATAGAAATGATTTGAGAGAACTATCTATATTTATACTGTGTTCAAGAAATTATTTGTGAATAATCCCTTCACAATGGTTATATTTTAGGTGGTAAAATGGTTGTTTGGCTGATAACCAAAAAGTTGGTGGTTGAAGTCCACCTGGAGGTATAGACACATATACACACAAAGGGTTGTTGTTGTTAAGTGCTGTCCAGTGGGTTCCAACTCATAGTGACCTTATATAGGATTTCCGAGGAGCAGCTGGTGAATTTGAACCACCAATACTGTAGTTCAAACTGACCTTGTAGCCCAGTGCTTAACCCACAGTGCTGTGGAGTGCAGTGCAGTAAATTAATATGTCTTTTCTGAGCACCAGACAGAGTAGTAGGCTTCTGAGCACACTGAGCAAGTAAAGTTGAGTGCTTCTGAGATGAGGTTCACTTGTGAGGTGGGATGTCTTTAGTCACAGGGGAGCTAGATTTGCTGACCCATGAAGCTAGAGCAGAGTGCGTATGGTGGAGTGGAGTGTCTTTTGAGCACTTATCAGCAGTCCTAAAAGAGCTTTGTAGACTCTTGGTGTGGTACCTGTAGGATTAGCACTGGGCTGTAAATTACAAGGTCGATGGTTCAAACCCACCAGCTGCTCCTCAGAAACCCACAAAGGGCCTGTAGGAGTCAGAACAGACTTGAAAGCACTTAATAACAACAAACGAGCTTTGTAACATTGCCAGAGCAGGGCAGAGGTCAGGCTAAGGGCTGAAGGCAAGAGAGAGGCCTGCTTGTAGGCCTGCCTTGAGAAGAGGCTATCTTGACTAGAAGTGTACCCTGCACATTTCCAACCCTGAATTGTAACCTGGTCATTTCCTCTAACCCCATAACCGTGAGTCTGGTGTCTAAGTTCTGTGTGGCCATTGCAATGAATTATTGCACATAGTTGAGTAGAGAGTTATTTGGGAGGGATGGTTGCTTTTTTTTTTTTTTTTAGTTTTGCAAAGAGAGTGGGATATGTTGGCAATGGTTCCAGACTCATGGAAGTATGGCGCTTTGTAAGAAATATAGTGGCTGAAAGGAATTTAAGAGATATAATGCTGCTCCTGGAGTCACCTGGGCAAAAGCCTGGCTGTTTCAACAAGGTAATAAGGGGCCAAGGCCTACTTGATACACCATGCCAACTGGAAGCCCAAGGCCATATGAACATGTGTGATGGACTGGTTAAAAGTATCTTGATTACAGAGACCTTATAAGCCCATCCTTGGCCTATACATGATTAAATATGCTAAAATGAGTTAGAAATTGCCTGGAAGAAACTTGTTGTTTTAAGCCTTTGTAGAGTATAGGGGCTTAGGTGGAAACCTGAGTCCCACCAGGAACTGCTGAGAGAACTGGGGTTTTACCTGTGACGACCTGCAAGAAAAAGAAAATAAAAACAAAAAACTGGCATTTTAAAATTTAAGAAAGCACTTTATCATTGGTTATATTGAGGCAGAAAATGTCTGTGCCCATCAGAGATAACCCCATTCTAGGACAGAAAGTTAAAGGGAGGTTGCCATAAATAGCCTGTTTGTGGGAGACCACCTGGGTCCACTTTGATGAGACGAAGTTGGAGAGATTGAAGTCATGAAGAAACAGGTGGAGAGTAGAGGAAGGACTGGCTGGTCTGAAGCTGGGGAATTGTGTGGACTACTGAAACTACAGGCACTGACACGGCTCATGGAGGCTAGTAATGAGAGAGAGAGTGAAGAGGCCAGCTGGTCTGAAGTCAAGGGAGATACGTGTGGACTCCCAAGCTTGCAGCTGGTATCTATTTGACCTAGCTTGAAAGGATAGAGCTGAATTGACCACATCTGACCAAATGAAGAGAAAGGTGTGTGGCCCTGTACACTAGTATAAATTGCTGCAATTTTGACTGGAGTTTGCTTGTGAATGCAGATGCTTAACGTTTCCACTAGAATGAGACTCTCTCTTCTGAGTACTGGGTTGATAAGGATGCACAATTTAGAAATTGAGTATCTGAAGTGGGAGGAGATAGAGGTACGAAGTGGCTGGCTTACAAGATTTCATGGGTATAATTAGTTAAAATGATATGGGGAAAGCTAATCCACCAGATTTGAAAGGGACCATGGCTGTAAGAGCCAGCGGGTGGCCTAAAGTATGGTAAGAATGATTTAATGTCTCTTTTAGCCACACCCATAGTTTTTGTAAACTCCAACATCAAATAACCTTTTCCTGATGGACCTTGGTAAGAAAAGGTAGGGAAGATGCTGATGGATTATATGGTTCAGTTGTGAGTGACTGTTACAGGGCTAATTGTGATCAGTCAATTTTGCTATTATGTTGGGTATAAAATGAGCCTTCTTAAAGGCAGATTTATGGAGAACCTCACATAAGAGCCTAGAGTGCAGCATGCCATTTGGGCCCTGAGGTCCCTGCTCACTGACCCTCCTTGACCCAGGGATAGAAAGCTGTAACACAAAAAGAGTGGCAGAAGAGCAGTAGCAACAGAACTAAGTACCAGCCCAATGGACAGTGGTGGCTCTCTCAGCTAATGAAGCAAGTAAAGCTGAGTGCCCTGGGGCTGGAGGCTTATTTGTAAAGTGGGGTGCCTTCAGGCTGAGCCTTATAGTGGACTGCAGTGCTAAAAGAGCTTTATAACTTTGCTCAAGCAGGGCAGAGGCCAAACCAGCGACTGAGGGCCAGCGAGATGCAGGCACGGCTGAGTAGAGGTTGTCCTGTCTGGAAGAACTGTGCCCTGAACATTTCTGACCCTCAATTGTAACCTGTTAACTTCCCTAATAAATTCTGTAACTGTGAGTATGGTGTGTGAGTAATATGTAACCACTGCAATAAACCCAGTTCAGTACAGTCCTGTGGTTGAGGCCTTTTTTTTTTTTGCAATGGAGCTTTAAAAAGTTTGTGGAAACATTCCATTATCTTTTAATTCCATTTTCCCACAATCCCTCTGAAGCCCTCTCATATGTTGTTTTATGTGGTGTTGATTCCCACTCATAACAACTCTATACAACATATAGGGTTTCCTGGACTGTAATCAGAGCAGATCATCAGGTCTTTTCTCTCCAAGCAACTGCTAACTTTCAGTTAGCAGCCCAGCAGTTAAGCATTGTGCCACCTGCAAAATCCAAACCTGTGTAAGGTAGAAACCTATCAGAGAAGGAAAACTGAAATATATTTCAATTAAACAAGCAATAGAAAAGTGGTAATACGGTACTCTGTGAAAGATGAAAAACTTAGACCTTGAAAAATAAGGTAGTCCCTTTGAATTCTGGGTCTCACTAAGTTTCATTGTATACAACAACTATGAGGTTGTGTCAAAAAGTTCATGAGAAAAATCCGTATTTTTTTGTTTTTAACTTTTCTTGTGAAATGAGTAGAGGTTTACAGACAACATCATCAGCTCTACTACATTCAACAAACCATACACTTTGCTTCATCTCAATGATTACAATCCATTCCCAGAAACAATAGTTATCCTACTTCCTCCTTGTGGCTTCCCATTAAACATCTTATAGTTCACAAATGAACAAAGTGAAAATACTCAATGTACACATACAAAACAAAACATATACATTCATTTAAATGTCCAAAAGGGCACATTCTGCAAGCCGGCCTCCTGCCAGCAGGCACACAGCCTTACTCAGTCTATGGGCCCGAGTCCTCCAGCCCGCAGCTGCTCTGTCTCTCCATGCCACCACCTCTGCCACAGTCTCTGCTATTATCACTTTTCTAGGTAGGGATTTCATGTTCACTTATGTTCTTTCTTCTTGATGGTCCAGGGATTGTCTGTTCCAGAAATGAAAGATTAACTACTCCCCCCTTTTAATTATACATCTTCTATAATTACAGTTGTGACAATCACAATTAATCCTCCTAACAAGTACTCACAATTGAATCATAGGATCCTATAACCATCATCTCCCATTCCCTTTCACCAGATCCATCTGGAAAAGAGGGAAACTATTCGGTGGGGATTCTACCTTACCTTCCTCATTCTGAAACTAAGCACACTCATGAAAGTTTGTAAGCCAGCCTTTATAGGCCCATGCACTGGACTACAAACTTGGTTTGAATTGCAAGGTCGGTGGTTCACGCTCACTGCTTAGAAACCCTATACAGGGTCACTATGGGTTGGAACCAACTCGATGGCCCTTAATGACAACAACAACAATCAACCCAGTACACTGAGGAAACAAACTTGTTTCTTGATATGGAGAATACTTCCTTCCACTCTAGTTGGAATTTTGAGCAACTGTATCCATAAGCGAAAGTCTAATTCACACACACCTTTCTGCACTTCAGTCCAGCTAGCCATTTTACTCTCAGCCCTAGTCCCCAGGGGCTATGTCAGTGCTGCTGGGGAAATCTATCATATTTTAATTTCATATTTCTATGAACGTTTTGAAGTTCCCTCACATATGCATACATATACACACTTACATAGTTTTCACTTAGTTATCTAGTGCTACTATAACAGAACTACCATGGCTAAAAATGTATTTTCTCACACAAAAAATTGTATTCTCACAGTTTACAAGACTATTAGTCCAAATTCAGAGCACTGGCTCTGGAGAAATGTCCTTGTCTTTCAGCATCGGTAGGCCCAGCATTCCTTGGAGATCTCCATGTATCTTGGCACCAATCTTTCCCTGGATCTAGGGACTTCAAAGTGCAAAATCCCCAGGTTTAAAGGCCTCACTCCATTCTTGGTTCGTCTTTCTTAATAGGAGTAGCTCACTCGTTGCTCACTCGTTGCGCGCTTCTCTTTCCTTGCCACATCCCTGGGAAACTCCCTTACACAGGACTACAGTTGTGATGGGGTTAAGGATATTGCAGGCCACTCTTAATCCTCTTAATCATATCATGGCAATCCTCACATAACTGCCAAACCACTGAGAATCATGACCAACCAAATTGACACATACTTTGGTGGGGGTTGTTGTTGTTAAGTGCCATCAAGTTGGTTCCAACCCATAGCGACCCTGTATAGGGTTTCCAAGGAGCAGCCTGTGAGCTTGAACCACCGACTTTGCAGTTCAAATGACTTCACAGTCTGGCACATTAACCCACAGCGCCACAGGGGGGCTCAATTCAATCTATGACACCTCGTTCTACAGCTTTGGAGCCAAAAGAAAGAATGAAGATTTCTACTTTCCTAGCCTTGACCTTATGGTACAGTGGCTCCACACAATAAGCACTAAACTGCGAACCACAAGGTCTGAGGATTGAGCCCACAAACTGCTCCATGGGAGAAAGATGAGGCTTTCTGCTTGTTTAAAGATTTGAGGACACTAAACAACAACCTTGAACTATTTATACTATCATGTTGTTGTTAAGTGCTGTAGAGTCGGTTCTGACCCATAGCAACCCAGTATAAGGTTTCCAAGGAGCAGCTGGTAAGCTTGTACTGCAGACCTTGCAGTTCAAACCACTTTGCAATCCAGCGAATTAATCCACAGCGCCACACCAGGGCTCCTATACTAGCATGTTGTTGTTGTTAAGTGCCATTGAGTCGATTCTGACCCATAGCGACCCAGTATAGGGTTTCCAAGGAGCACATGGTGAGCTTGAACCGCCAACCTTGCAGTTCAAACGGCTTTGCAGTCTGGCACATTAACCCACACTGCCAATCTAACATGAAAATCAAATTCTCTTATTTACCACATTTTTCTCTTGTTGACAGGATAAAGACTACACTCCTTTGTTAAGTTGAATGTCAGTCCAGCGTCATCCTTGCTCACACCTTGTAATACTTAACTTCTAGTTGGTTGACTCCCAAATGATCTAGGCTCTCAAAGTTCTTTCTGCCTTTACATTTGTTCGGTTTTTCTGCTTGACATTCCCTAATCAAGGTAAATGCTACCTTCATAGAAGGCTTTCCCTACTGCCCGGTTCTCTTATAGTCATTGCACAAGTTTGACAATTATTGTGTTGTACTGTAGGCATGGTGCTGTGGGTAAGCAATGCACTGCTAATTGCAAGGTTGGAGGTTCAAACCTACCAGCTATTCCTCAGGAACCCTATGCATCAGAACCAACTCAACTACACTTAACAACACTGTAGTTTCCTATTTTTATCTCTCTGTTTAAGTTTCCTGAGGGCATAGACCATGAATTTTCATCTTTATATTTTATTGCTAAATTCACTGTTTGGCATAATCAATAAATAGTTCTTGAATAAGTGCTGAATTTTTTAAATGTTGATGCTGTTTTGAAGTGCTGTTGAGTTGGTCTGAGCTTGCAGTTCAAACTGACCTTGCAGTCCAGTGCGTATCCTATAGTACCACACCAGGATAGAAAACTTATTTTGCCACAGCTAAAAATCATGTCTAAAATCTCACCCATATTTGAGTTAGATGACTCATGAGATTTTGAACTTGGAGTTGATTTAAGACTTTGGAAATGATGTGATGTGGTTAATGTTTTGCATGTCACAAGGACATTAATTTTGGGGGGGCTCAAAGGGTAGAATGTTATGGATTGAATTGTGTCCACCTCCACCCAAATATCTGCTATAGATCCTAACCTCTGTATCTATGGTTGGAGTCCTGGTATGGTACTGTAGGATAAGCACTTGACAATAAGGTGGGTTTGAACCCTAAAGTTGGTGGTTTGAACTTACGAGTTGCTCTTTGAAAACCATATATATATAGCAGAAGTGGGGAAACATTTTTCTGTCAAAATTTGTAACATAATTCATGGACCATATAAAGTTATTAACTTAAAAATTAGTCTGCTGTATATGGTCAAACATTTAATTAACTCACTCCTAATGTGATGGAATTCTGGTGTGGTGCTGTGGATTAATGCTCTGGACTACATAGTCGGTTTGAACTGCAAAGTCAGTGGTTCAAGCTTACCAGCTGCTCCTCGGAAACCCTATACAGAGTCACTATGGGTCAGAATTGACTCGATGGCATTTGACAACAAATGTGATGGCTCTGGTAGCGTAGTGGTTATGAATCAGGCTGCCAACCTCAAGGTCAGCAGTTCGAAACTACCAGCAGTTTGAAATTACCAGCGGTTCCGCGTTCTGCTCCCATAAAGATTTACAGCCTCGGAAACCCTGTGCAGGGTCACTATGAGTCGGAACCGACTCCATGGTACTGAACAACAACAATGTGATGACTGGAACTGCGGTTGCCTTGGCAGGACCAGACCAAATGATTTTGTGGTCTGATGTTGTCCACTCCTATTATACAGCGTTGCTGTGAGTCAGAGCCAACTCTACGGCACTTAACAACAACGACATGTCTATGGCTAGAGTCCTGATGTGGCACTGTAGGATAAGCACTGGGCTGTTACCTGCAAGATCAGTGGTTCAAACTCACGAGTTGCTCCTCAGAAACACTATACAGGGTCACTATGGCACTTATCAAATATATATCCTAAAAGAAATACATGAGGAGCCCAGGTATTATAGCGGATCACCTGCTGGGCTGCTAACCACAAGGTCAGCAGTTGGAATCTATCAGTCTCTGCCATAGATTTAATTTAGTCTAATTATGCGCAAGACCTTTTTAAAGTGTTGAAGAGCAAAGATGTCAGTCTTCAAAGCTGTGCCTGACCCAAGCCATAGTATTTTCAATAACCTCATATGCATGCAAAAGCTGGACAGTAAATAAGGAAGACCGTACAAGAATTGACACATTGAGTTATGGTGTTGGAGGAGATTACTGAAAGTGCCATGGGCTGCCAAAAGAACCAATAGATCCGTTTTGGAAGAAGTGCAGCCAGAGTGCTCCTTGGAGGCCAAGATGGCCAAACTTCGTCTCTCATACTTCGGACATATTGTCAGGAGGGAACAGTCGCTGGAGAAGGATATCATGTTTGGTAAGGTGGAGGGTCCGAGAAATAGAGGAAGACCCCGAAGGAGATGGATTGGCCAAGTATCAGCATCGATGGACACAAGCTTGGCAACAGTTGTGAGGTTGGCCCAGGATCGGGCAGTGTTTCATTGTGCTGTGCATAAGGTCGCTGAGTCGGCACCTACTCGATGGCACCTAACAACAACAACAACAACACAGGGTTGCTTGTGTCAGAACCGCCTCAATGGCCAAACCACCACCACCCAAAGGAATACACAATTTAAAAAATAAGCTTAAAAAGTATAATGTATCGGTGATATGGTTATTGCTATTTGAGCAATGCCCTTTTTCAATTTGGATTTTTGTGTTGTACTTTCATAACATACTGAAACTGGCTTTGCAAATGTATGTTTCATGTAGAGATACTGTAAGAAGCCCTAATGGCTCAATGATTTAGGACACTGGCTCTTCACAAAGTTGGCACCAGCGGCTCTGCAGAAGAAAAGACCTAACTGGAGATCTGTTCCTCTCGCAAAGATCTGACCTAGACAACCCTCGGGTTGTTCCGCTGGGTCCTATATATATGGTCGTTGAGTCGTAATCGGCTCATCACATATAAAAGGAACGGGAGGATAGAGTGTAACATACTAGTGAGTTTACCGAGCCAAGGGCAAACTTTAAAATCTACTGAAAACAACTGTTATAGCAACTTATGGGTCAATAACCTAAAGAAACCCTCAAAATGAAATATAACACAGAAATAGCATACTGAAGTGTCAAGTCCTAGCATCCAGAGGAAAGCTTTGGTGAGCTCTCTCTAGACGCTCAAACAGAAGATCTTACCGTGGGTTTGGAGGAGTCGAAAACCTAACTGTTGGCACCATTTGTTGAATATATATAACTGGGGGTGAGGGCTGTGACTGGGAGAAGAGATTTGATCAGATTTTTAAAGACATCTTTGAAACTGGACAAAGAATCTCAAACTATCAAACTGAGAAGGGCGAGAGAGTTAACATCGAAGGGACCGCTGAGTAGCTGTCCTGAGGTAGCCGACGGGGAACCAGGCCTCCGATCCGCCAGAAATGGGGAGCCCTTCACCGCCCCGCCCCGCGGGCGCCCTTGTTTACTTAGGTGTTAGAAGCCTGAGACAAAGGAGGGGGGAGGGAGAGAGGGTTCTTCAGAGGAAACCTCCTCGGCGGGAAGAGCCTCACTTCTGGATCTCTTTGTAACACCCCTCGAGAGGCGGGACAATGGCCCGCCCGCGCCCCTTTTCGGATTCCCTGACACTTCCTGTCTTCCTCAAGTTCTCCCCCAGCCTCAGCGACTACGGGCAGCCTGGGCAATCCGCCCACTGAGTTTCTCTCGGTTTATTATTCTCTGAGAGGAGCGGGGTTACGGGGCAGTACGACTACAGTTCCCAGGAGACAACGCTGCGGGGCCTCCCAGGGCGGACGAAAGATTGAACCTGATCAGAGAGCGGGGGAGGGGCAAGACAGCCAGCGGAGGGTTACCTGTGCATCCCTACACCTAGCCGCCGCCGAACACCACTTTGATAATCTGCCCGTTTCCCCGCCCCATCCCCGCCAATCTCCCGACTTCGTATTTTTAAATCTCGCGGGGCTTTCCCTTTTGGGCCAACTACTCCCCACCCCACCTCCTTCTCCTGCCGTAGCCAATCAGCGCCAGGCCCGCCATTTTTCAAACCCTTTTCCCGCCGCCAATCAGAATCGAGCAGTGCATTCCTCTCCAGACCGGTTCTAACGGGTCTGGGAGTTAACGACCTGGGCGACCCACCGAACCTGCTAGGCTGGGGTTGGAAGGACGGGCCTGGCGAGATTTTGACCAATCGGAAGCCGTCGTGCAGGGGAGGCGGGGACTTCCCAGGTTTGAATAATCACCAGAACCAATCGGAGAGCTAGGGGCGTGGCCTATGGCCGGACTCGTCAAGTTGCAGTGGCGCGGAGAACTCTGCAAAACAAGAGGCTGAGGATTGCGTTAGCTAGAAACCAGTTCACGCCGGAGCCCTTGGGAGGAAGCGTCTCAGTAGGATCCGGCCGCTTCGCGCGACTTTGAGGAAAAGGTTTTTGACTCTTACCAGGCAAGAATTTCTGTTTTCTCCTCAGTCTTGTCGGCTCTGTCCCGGAGCCAGTGCACTGGCTCTCGGGGTACGATCCGGCGTGTGGGATCTGGGGTGCGGCCCTGACCGGCGAGGGCTGGAGTTGGGGAGGGGTGGTCTCTCGGGCAGGCGGGAGAGCGAGGAGCTCGCTCAGGCCCGGATCCAGTGGTTTCTGAGGGTCGGTTGCGATGCGACAACTCCCGAGTTGAGGCTCGAGGCGTGGGAGTAAAGGGTCTTTTCTGTCGGGCAAGGGGTGTACGGGGCGGGGGGAGCGTTTGGGCGGGAAGCGGGGCCCCGCCCGGCGCCCACCGCCCGTCTCCCTCCCCCACTTCCCCTCCGGCCAGGCGCCGAGCCTCACGATGGGCAAAGGAGACCCCAACAAGCCGCGGGGCAAGATGTCCTCGTATGCCTTCTTCGTGCAGACGTGCCGGGAAGAGCACAAGAAGAAACACCCCGACTCGTCCGTCAACTTCGCCGAGTTCTCCAAGAAGTGCTCCGAGAGATGGAAG
>NW_006408584.1:3165279-3178891 GCF_000296735.1 Chrysochloris asiatica
AAAAAAATTGGGTGAAATGTGGTCTGAACAATCAGCCAAAGATAAACAACCATATGAGCAGAAAGCAGCCAAGCTAAAGGAGAAATACGAAAAGGTATCTTGTCTTTCCTTTCTAAAGCTGGGGTTGTAATTTAGGTAGATATTTTCTAAGTAAGAATAGACATAAACTGTAGAAAAGAATTAAACTTAAATCTATTAATGATGGCCTGCTGTTTTTTAAAGAGCCTAATGAAAATTAAGTACTTGAGAAACAAGCTAATTGAAACCTCATTTCTGTTGACGGAAACCAGTGTTGCAGTATTTGCAGTGCCTGTATCTAGACTCTGGTTTGTAGTTTTTATAGGTTTCTTTGTTTAGAAAGTGGAGAATCAGATATTTAATGTAGCTTTATCTATTCAAAATGTGAAGTTGAAGGGGAACTGTGTATAAATAGAAATTGGTAGTGAGAATACAGGTATTGAGTGAATGTAACTTAAGGTTACTTCATTAGCTTTCTAAAGCTTTGAGGGAACAAATGCTCACAAAGTTGAGTTACACATTGAATGCCTTTTTAGACAGCCAACCAGAGTTATTAGCCAACAGTCTTAGGTTGTTTAAGTGGCTTTCTTAGTTGAGTAACGGCACCGGATGCTGGTGTGTTTTGTTTTCTTTTGTTTTGTTTTTGACTATTTCAGGATATTGCCGCATACCGTGCCAAGGGCAAAAGTGAAGCAGGAAAGAAGGGTCCCGGCAGGCCAACAGGCTCAAAAAAGAAGAACGAACCAGAAGATGAGGAGGAGGAGGAAGAGGAAGAAGAAGATGAAGATGATGAGGAAGAAGATGAAGATGAAGAATAAGTCGCTATCCTGTAATAATGTGTGGAGTATGCGTGTGTGCTCAGGCAATTGTTTAGCTAAGAATGTGAATTCAAGTGCAGCTCAATATTAGCTTCAGTATAAAAACTGTACAGAATTTTGTATAGCTGATAAGATTCTTCATAGAGAAAATACTTTTTTAAAATGCAGGTTGTAGCTTTTTACAGGGCTACTACATACAGTTAGATTTGAAAGCTTCTGGTGTTGAATGTTTCTAAATATTTAATGGTTCTTTAATTTCTTGACATGTGTATGGTAGCACAGCAAACTCCTAGGAATTAGTTTCAGTAGCAAATTTTGGGGTTTTTAGGATGTTGCATTTTGTTTTTTAAAAAAAATTTTGTAATAAAATGATGTATATTATTTCTATTGTCTTTGTCTTAATATGGTAATTTAACGTAAACTTATGGCTTAGAGGTCTAGAACCATATAAACTTTGGAATTTCTCTCTAGTAGACACAGTTGATCTTTGCAAAATGTTTTGGTGGTTAATAGAAAGTAAAATATGCACATAATTAATCTTTACTAAAAAATCAAGGAGCTCTGGTAGCATAGTGGTTAGGAATTAGGCTACTAATCTTATGGTCAGCAGTTCAAAACTACCAACTGTTCCGTGGGAGAAAGATGAGGCTTTCTGCTCCTGTAAAGATATACAGTCTTGGAAACCCTATGTAGGGTCTCTATGAGTTGGAACCGACTCCATAGCACATAACAACATTCTTAAAAATCAGATTTGGAATTTAATGAGCTTTATTTAAAAGCGATTTTTGTAAGTCTTTCAGAACGAATACATTTCCTTAAACTTTGTTACTCATTTACTACCTAAAGTCTCAAGATTTTTTTTTTTTTTAATTTGTATTTTATCGTGAAATATTTCTTAGTTGAGGTATAGGAGCTAGTATAGGAGCACACAGTAAAAACAGTGACAATGTTAAGTTTTGTTGATAACTTGGGCTAGTTCAGGGTAGAGTGCATTGAAATAAAGGCAGTTCTTGGGTTATGAAGGAGTTCTGTTTCATTTGAGTTTGTAGCCAATTTGGAACAGGTTACAATAATAGTGCATATTTATAAAACATAAAAGAGCATATATATCTTTAAAGTTAGTTTGATCTTGAAAGCCTTCATCTGGGAAACTATAGGCTATTATGATTGGTGGTTATGTGTCATGGAGTCAGTTCTGACTCATAGTGACCCTGACCCCATACTGGGTTTCTGAGTTTGTAGCAGAACAACTAAGGTTTTGAACTGGTGACCCTGAGGTCAGTTAGCATCCCAAGTCGTAACTACTACATTTACTAGAGCTCTCCTTAGTTATAAGACTAAGAAGTGCTCATTTAAGGAAGCAATCGCTTGTAAAAGTTTGTATTTAGAGAATTATTTTCAAGGTATTTCAGGTTAAGTGAAAGTTGACAAGCAATTTGGGTAAATGCTTACAGAAGAATCCTATCTTGTTTGTTGACAATTTTATAATTAAACCTGATCCTTGGTTACCTGTTAAGTGCTGTGGAGTCAGTGCTTGACTCATAGTGAACTTTGTACAGGGTTTCTGAGGAGCTGCTGGTGGGCTTGAACTACCACCTTGCAGGATGCTTACTCTACAGCACCACAACAGGACTCCATCTTATTTGCCTACTAAATCTTAATACAGAAATTGGAATTCTTGGTGAGTGATTATAGGAAGCTTTGGTTTCTTTTATGCCATTTGATAGGGCTTCCAAAAATTCAGAGAGAAATTGTTATCTTTTAATTTTTTCATGAACATTTTGAAGCCCTATAGTATTTATAATATTTGAAGGCTTATTTTATTTAAAATGAAATACTAACCAAAATGTCAGTAATGTAATTATCTGAACACAGGTGCTCAAGTAAAGTTTATGATTAACCCTTCCATCTAATAATCTCAAAGACCACATTTAAATTCAGGATTTTCACTGATTATAAGTCATACTGCTCTTCAGATATTTTCTGATATAGGTGAAGAAATTGAGGATAGTGTGTTTTAATTTTAACGTGCAAAATTTTAAAGGATCGTTTAAAAAAAACAAAAAGCCATTGCTGTTCAACTCATGGTGACACGATGTTAGTAAAACTTCTTTATAAAGTTTTCTTGGGTGTAATCTTTATGGGAACAGATTGCCATGCCTTTCTTCTACAGCTCAGCTGGGTGAGTTTGACCACAAACCTTTAGGTTGCTAGGTGCCATCGAGTTGGTCCCTGAATAGGGTTTCCAAGGAGCAGCTGGTGGGTTTGAAGTACTGGCCTTGTGGTTCAAACAGACCTTATGTGGACTAGTGCTTATCCTACAGTGCCACATGTTAGTTGATTGCAAACTACCACCTGGTTACTGTTAAGCTGATTTTGAAAAGGATATATATAGGAGGGTAATTCGGAAAGTATTGCTATAAAATCAAAGAAACCTTCCTGATGTGCTGTTAGGGGATAATGCGCTGGATTACGGGGTTGGTTTGAACCACAACATATGTGCCGTGGAGTCGGTACTGACTCATAGTGACCCTGTTACAGGGTTTCCAAGGCTGGAAATCTTTACAGGAGCAGAAAGCCTCATCTTTCTCCCACGGAACAGCTGGTAGTTTCAAACTGCTGATCTTGTAGCTCACAGCCCGATTCGTAACCACTGCGCTACCAGAGCTCCTTGGAAAAGTGCTAACAGCAACGTAAAAGTGTAGTTACTGTTTCTCAATATTTCCCTCTAGGTGTATATGCTTCTGAAAGCATTGTTTCTGTCTCTAACCATTCCATGAAGATGTCTGTACCTTTATAGATTTCTACCTCATCAAAACTTCAGTTTTATGCATCCTTGAGGGACTCAAAATCATGTTCCTCTTCAATTTTTTTCAGTTTTGGGTACAAAAAAAGTCTGAAGAGACAAGATCAGGGCTGTAGGGTGCGTGTGGTAAGGATTCCCAATGAAATCTATGGGACAGCCCTTGACACCTTCAGTGTGAATGAGCATGGTGAAGAAGTGAAAAATTTTGGCAACCTTGTGCTTCAAACTGAACTAGCAGTCCTGTACTTTATCCCACAGCACCGCACCAGGATTCCCATATGTTCTATAATTGTTATGTGCCATGGAGTCGGTTTCGACCCATAGCGACCCTGAACAGGGTTTCCAAGGCTGTAAATCTTTATGGGAGCAGAAAGCCTCATCTTTCTCCTGTGAAGCAGCTGGTAGTTTCGAACAGCTGACCTTGAAGTTCACAGCCCGATTTGTAAAGACACACACAAATTGTATTTATTGCACAAGTAGAATCACCTTGTTTTAATTTTCGGCAGTTCTATTGGAGTACTGGTGTGGCGCTGTGGGTTAATGCGCCAGACTGCAAAGCCTTTTGAATTGCAGGATCCGTGATTCAAGCTCACCAGCTGCTCCTCAGAAACCCTGTACAGGGTTGCTATGGGTTGTAAGTGACTTGAAAACCATTTTAACAATATTTGAGTACAACAGAGAGCTGTCATTTAAACAGCTAGCTGCATAGTATCTTTAAATAGTAATTTAATCTGTCCCTTGGGATATTTATGGAAGAACAATGCTGCCATGAAAATTCTTGTATATGATTTCACAAGTTAGTATAAGATAAATTTCTTAAAGTGGAGTTGCACTGCCAAAGGACATGCACATTTTAAAATGTGGTATAGCAATTCAATATACCAGAAACTGCTCTTACACTTGGTGCATTGCTCTCAAAAGTACTAATATATACTGCACATTGATGAATTTTTTTTAAGTACTTATTTCCTCATCTCTCCAACACTATTGAACACTTGTTACTATGCTATTCTGCTATGTAAAAGGATTTAGCGAATTATGCTAAACAGCTATTTTCATTATTTTTTCCTGTGGCCTTCTGTTTCATGGATCTTTTTAGTAATACATTGTGGGAGCATTATACATGAATGGAAATGGTCCTTGGCGACATGTAAAGTTTTCTCGACATGTAAAGTTTTCTCGTCATTTTGTGCTTTGACTTTGTAATGCTTTTTTCATGCAAAAGTTTCTTATTTTTATGCCAAAACTTAACAATTATTTGGTGACTTTGGCAGATCCTTCTTGCTCAAGATTATAATTCTTGTTTTTTTTTGTAAAAATGAAATCTTTCCTCCTGGAATTTTTTTTTTATGAAAAGAGAGACAGACAGGAGCTCAAAATTTATTTCCAGATATCAACTACTACTTTTTTTTAAAAAATCTACAAAAGCAGTTCACTGTAATAGAAAATCCTAAAGTTCCTTACATTTCTTAAAGTACTCAACTTGTTCAATAGATTTATGGGTATTTTACCTTTCAATGTTTAATTTACTAAAAATAAGTCACTAGCATATCTTGTTAAGTGCTGATGAGTTGGTTTACTAGTAATGGCTGCATAGGGTTTCAAAGGAGCTGGTGTGCTTGAACCACTGACCTTGTGGTTAGCAGTCCAGTGCTTACCCAACAGCGCTACACCAGGAGTCCCTATTACTACATATTCCATTAAAAATTTTAGACAAACAATGATTTTACGTAAGATTTAGTCTTTAAAATAAGACTTATTAATACCTGTTTATAAACAAGCCATTGTTTGACTTTCTTCATCAGATTCCACTGGAGACATGTTTTTATAGAAAACTGGATACTGACAGTAGGAAGGGTGAAGACCTTTACCTGGGAAAGGACTAGGTGTCGTGAAGTGAGCCTATGACAAAGTTGTGTGAGGTCCTGGTGTGGCGCTGTGGGACTGCAAGGTCGGTTTGAGCCACAAGGTTGGTTTGAATTAACCAGCTGCTTCTTGGAAACCCTACACAGGGTCACTATGAGTGGGATCCAACTCCATGGCACTTAATAGCCACAAATCCTTAGAGGAGTTCCTGGATGGTATAAATGGTTAATGCACTTGGCTGTTCAGTTATGGGTTTGAGTTTACCCAGAGGCACCTTTGTAGAAATCAGCCATTGAAAATCTTATAGAGCACAGTTGTACTCAGATACACATGGATTTGTGAGCTGGAATTGACAGCAACTGTTTAGTATCTCTAGTGTCAGAAACATTTTATAACTGCTTGTGAGTACTATATATTTTTTAAATGATTCAATGTCTAAAATATAGGGGACAGATGCTATGTATTTAGTTTAATTGCTGGTGACCAAAAACGTGGTTCTTTTATACCTGGTTTTAAGATATTGGCAGTGAATTCAAGTTTAGAGAACAAAGAAAACATTTATATGCAAGATTATGTTCAATTTTCTACTTTCATAATTAAAGTGTACCCAACAAAACACACTGCCATCAAGTCAGTTCTTACCCATAGTGACTATGTAGAGTAGAATTGTTACATCAATTTCCAGGACTAAATCTTTACAGGACCATATTGCCATATCTTTCTCCCAAGTAGTGACTGGTAGGTTTGAACCATTGACCTTTTGGTTAGCTGCCATAACTTAGCCCACTGTGCCACCAAGGTTCTTAAACAATGTCGGTAATAATAATGTTTATTTAAGGCTGTTAGTAACATTTGAATTTTAAACTCTAGTCTGTCTGGTGATGGCTTCTACTAAGGAAAAGAGAACAAGACCGTTAAGCTATTAAACAAGATAGTTTAGGAGATTTGAACCTCTAATATACCATGCACTATATCTGTAATGTTGAGTTCTCAGATCTATTCATATGATTTTCAGATTTGGAGCACACAATGCACTTTTCCTGCTGAATTTTGTTGTTAAGTGCGCTTGAGTCGATTCCGACCCAAAGCGACCCTGTATAGTGTTTCAAGGAGCAGCTGGTGAGCTTGAACCACCAACCTTGCAGTTCAAATGACTGCAGTCTGACACATTAGCCCACAGCGCTACACCAGGACACCTGCTGAATTTAGGTGATTAAAAATAGGAATAGTATATAAAAGTTTATTTCAGTTAAGTATGGTTTCTATAGTTGTCTAAGTTACTTCTTGTTCTGATTAGAAACTCATCTAACTTCTTATTCTGCAATAAGGGTAAGAGTTTTCATGGAGCTTCATGATTTACAGTACAGACTTCTAGTTGGCTTCATCTTAGGAGTTAACCACACCAATTGAACAGTGACTCAGAGGACCAGTAGACTGTCAAACTAAAAGGGAAGAATAATCCTCTTAAGCAACAGGAAGCATCAAATTTTATAATTGGTAATGATGGTGCTGTATTCTTCAGGAAGGTGTAGCAGTCAATTTGGACTATGGTAGGGCAGGTAAGGAGTCCTTATATACCACTTTAGGATAAGCACTAGACTGCTATCCCCAAGGTCAGAGGTTCAAACACCATCTGCTCCTTGGGAACCCTATACAGGGTCATTATGTGTCAAAACAGACTGAATGGCACTTAACAACAGCAGCATGGCAGATAAAGGACAGTTGTTTTTGTTCAGTGTTGTCCAGTCAGTTCCATCTCATAGGGACTCTGTGTAGGGTTTCTAATCCTGTAAATAGTTGCATGAACAGAAAGCCTCCCACAGAGATTCTAGCTAGTGACTTCAAACTGCTGATTTTGTGGTTCGCAGTCCAGTGCTTATTTCACAGAGCTACCATGCTCCCTGGTAAGGGACAGTAAGATACTATAATTCATTTACATTTGTGTATTCTTAACTTCTTTACATTTCCCCAATAAAACTAGACAGCTTATATAAATACATGCATGCAAGTAAAGTTTTATTAAAGGTAATACAGAAAGGGCTGCAAGCATACATTGACTGAGAACTTCCAGAGGTTCAAGCCAGATTCAGAAGAGGCCATGGAAACGGATATCATTGCTGATGTCCGATGGATCTTGGCTGAAAGCAGAGAATATCAGAAAGATGTTTACCTATGCCTTATTGACTACACAAAGGCTTTCAATTGTGTGGATCATGACAAGCTATGGACAACATTGCGAAGTATGAGTATTCCAGAACACTTGTACGTCTGAGAAATATGTACCTGGATCAAGAGGCAGTTGTTTGAACAGAACATGGGAACACTGAATGGTTTAAAATGAAGAAAGGTGTGCGACAAGGTTGTATTCTTTCACCATACTTATTCAATCTGTATGCTGAGCAAATAATCCAAGCAGCTGGATTATATGAAGAAAAATGTGGCATCAGGATTGGAGGAAGACTCGTTAACAACTTGCGATATGCAGATGATAAAAAGTAAAGAGGACTTAAAACATTTACTGATGAAGATCAAAGAGCACAGCCTTCCATATGGATTACACCTCACTGTAAAGAAAAAAATCCTCACCACTGGACCAATAAACAACATTCTTATCAATGGAGAAAAGACTGAAGTTGTCAAAGACTTCATTCTTCTTGGATCAGCTATCAACACTCATGGAAGCAGGAGTCAAGAGATCAAACAATGTATTGCATTAGGCAAATCTGCACAAGACCTTTTTGAAGTGTTGAAGAGCAAAGGTGTCAACTTGAGAACTAAGGTGCACCTGACCCAAGCCATGGTATTTTCAATAACCTCATATGCATGCGAAAGCTGAACAGTGAATAAGGAAGACCGTAGAAGAATTGATGCTTTTGAGTTATGGTGTTGGAGGATAATATTGAAAGTGCCATGGGCTGCCAAAAGAACCAATAGATCCGTTTTTGGAAGAAGTGCAGCCAGAGTGCTCCTTAGAGGCCAAGATGGCCAAAATTCATCTCATACTTCAGACATATTGTCAGGAGGGACCAGTTGCTAGAGGATATCATGTTTGGTAAGGTGGAGGAGGGTCAGAGAAAAAGAGGAAGACTCCCAACGAGATGGACTGGCCAAATGGCAGCAACGATGGACTCAAGCGTGGCAAGAGTAGTGAGGTTGTCCTAGGATTGGGCAGTGTTTCGTTCTGCTGTGCATAAGGTCACTACTAGTTGGTACTGACTCCATGGCACCTAACAACAACAACAAATATCAATAACAACTTATAATAGAAACAAAAGAAAAAGCAAGGTCATGAAAAATTAAGTGTGGTGGTGAAATAATCTGGGAATAACATTCATATTTTAATAGGATTCTGCAAGTCAGTTTCCTCATCTGTCTATCCTAAGTATGTGACGTGTGCGCGTATGTTCAGAATCCTTTTTCTATTAGGAGTACATGAGATAATATGTTTAAGACACTGTCCTAGTAGAAATAATAAATGCTCAATAAATATTAGCTGTAAGTATACCTACCAATATGTATGAATTAGTACAGTTGCTCTGATGAATCAGATTCACTTGAGATTCTTGATAGTTAAGTAAGTAGAGAGGAAAGTTAAAAGAGTTACATAGCAAACACATGTTTGTTAGGAGAGGTTTTCTTAGCACAAAATAGAAATTCCTACCTCAGTGGCCTAGGGATTTTTGAGTTTTGGAGTTGTTTATATCCCTAATCCCACTACTAACTTTGTGAATTTGTGCAAGTAACTTAATCTCAAGCCCTGGTTAAATATTGGGTTGCATTCTCAAGGTTGGTGGTTCAAACCTACCAGTTGCTTCAAGAGACAGTTGAAGCTGTCTGATCCCATAAATATGTACCGTCTTGGAAATCATAAGGAGCAGTTCTACTCTGCCCTACAGGGTTGCTGTGAGTTGGAATAGACTCAGTGTCAGTGGGTGGGTATCACATATAAAAGTGTGATCTAATATATACTTAATTTTTGAGCCACTAATGTAAGGAGCTCTGGTAGCATAGTGGTTACTAGTTGGGCTGCCAACCTCAAGGTCAGCAGTTTGAAACTACTAGTGGTTCCGCGGGAGAAAGACGGAGTGTACTGCTCCTATAAAGATTTACAGCCTCGGAAACCCTGTGCAGGGTCACTATGAGTCGGAACTGACTCCATGGTACTTAACAACAACAACCTCATATGTATGCAAAAGCTGGACAGTAAATAAGGAAGATAGTAGAAGAATTGATGCTTTTGAGTTATGGTGTTCCAGGAGAATATTGAAAGTGCCGTGGGCTGCCAAAAGAACCAGTAGATCTGTTTTGGAAGAAGTGCAGCCAGAATGCTCCTTGGAGGCCAGAATGTGGCTAAACTTCATCTCTCATACTTTGGGCATATTGTCAGGAGGGATCAGTCGCTGGAAGGATATCACGTTTGGTAAGGTCAGAAAAAAAGAGGAAGACCCCCAATGAGATGAATTAGCCAAGCGACAGTATCGATCGACTCAAGTGTGGCAATGGTAGTGCGGTTGGCCCAGGATTGGGCAGTGTTTCGTTCTGCTGGGCATAAGGTCGCTATGAGTCAGTACTGACTCGATGGCACCTAACAACAACTCGTCTGTCATAATGTGGCTGGCATGTTGCTGTGATGTTGGAAGCTATGCCATAGGTATTTTAAATACCAGTGGAGTCACTTATGGTAGACAGGTTTCAGCTGAGCTTCCACCAGATGAAGACAAAGTAGGAAGGAGAGACGGACTACTTCTAAATGTTTAGCCACTGAAAACCTTATGAAAAGCAGTGGAACCAGACACTAAATGTTGAACCATTATTAAGAGCAAAAGAATATTGTTAGATACAGTACTGGAAGATGAGCCCCACAGTTTAGAAGGCACTCAAAATACCACTGGGAAAGATCTGCCTCCTCAAAGTAGAGCTGACGATGCTGATGTGAATAGAGTTAAGCTCGGGGGAGAAAAGCGCACAGAACCTTCATTTGCTGATGGAGCACAACTCAAAATGAAGAGAAACAGCTGTAAACATCCATTGAACATCGGAACATGGAATGTACGAAGTATGAATCTGGGAAAATTGGAAGTTGTCAAAAATGAAATGGAATGCATCAACATCGATATCTTAGGCACTTGTTGTTGTTTAGTGCCGTCGAGTCGGTTTCGACCCATAGCGACCCTGAATAGGGTTTCCGAGGCTGTAAATCTTTACGGGAACAGATCGCCTCATCTTTCTCCCGCGGAGCAGCTGGTAGTTTCGAACTGCTGACCTTCCGGTTCGCAGCCCGATTCGTAACCACTACGCTTGAATCTGACAACCACATGGTTTACTATGCAGGGAATGACAAATTGAAAAGTAATGGTGTTGCATTCATTGTCAAAAAGAACATATCCAGATCAGTCATGAGGTACAATGTTGTAAGTGATAGGTTAATATCCATGCGGCTACAGGGAAGCCCAGTTAATAACACCATTATTCAAATTTATGCACCAACCACTAAAGCCAGTGAGGATGAAATAGAAAAATTCTACCAACTTCTTCAATCTGAAATCGATCAAACATGCAATCAAGATGTATTGCTCATTACTGGTGATTGGAATGCAAAGGTTGGGAGCAAAGAGGAAGGACCAGTAGTTGGAAAACTTGGCCTTGGTGATAGAAATGATGCTGGAGAACGAATGATAGATTTCTGCAAAACAAATGATTTATTTCAAATACCTTCTTTAGACAGCATACACGTGGACCTTACTGGATGGTACAAACAGAAATCAAATTGACTACATTTGTGGAAAGAGAAGATGGAAAAGCTCCATATCATAAATGAAAACAAGGCAAGGGGCAGACTGTGGAACAGACCATCAATTACTGATACGCAAATTCAAACTGAAGCTGAAGAAAATGAAAACAAGTCCATGAGAATCAAAATATGATCTTGAATTTATCCCACCTGAATTTAGAGATCATCTCAAGAACCGATTTGATACATTAAACACTAAAGACTGAAGACCAGAAGAGTTGTGGGATGACATCAAGAACATCATATGTGAAGAGAGCAAAAAGTCATTAAGAAGACAAGAAAGAAGGAAAAGGTCAAAATGGATGTCAGAAGAGACTCTGAAACTTGCTCTCCAGTGTAGAGATGCTAAAGCAAATGGAAGAATTGAAGAGGTCTAAGAGCTGAACAGAAAATTTCAAAGATCAGTTTGAGAAGATAAAGCCAAATACTATAATAAAATGTGCAAAGATTTGGAATTAGAAAACCAAAAAGGAAGAACACGGTCAGCATTTCTCAAGCTGAGGGAACCGAAGAAAAAATTCAAGCCTCGACTTTCATTATTGAAAGATTCTCTGGGCAAATTATTGAATGATGCAGAATGCATCAAGAAAAGATGGAAGGAATACAGAGTCATTGTACCAAAAGGAAATGGTTAATGTTCAACCATTTCAAGAGGTACCATGTGATTAAGAGCTAATGATACTCAGGGAGGAAATCCAAAGTGCATTGAAAGAATTGGCAAAGAACAAGGCAACAGGAATTGATGGAATAAAAATTGAAATCTTTCAAGAAAGTGGGGCAGCACAAGAGGCACTCACTCATTTCTGACAAGAAATTTGGAAGACAACTATCTGGTCGACTGATTGGAATATAATCTTGCTTGCTGAAAGCAAAGAGGACTTATAATACTATGAAGATCAAAGACCACAGCCTTCAGGATGTGTTGCAACTCAATATAAAGAAAACAAAAATCCTCACCTTAAAGTGTTCAAGAGCAAAGATGTCAGTTTGAGGCTAAGGTGCACCTGATCCAAGCCATGATGACAAGAGTATTATAGGTACCATGGACTTCTAGAAGAACAAACAAATCTGTGTTGGAAAAAGTACAGCAAGAACGCTCTTTGGAAGCCAGGGTAGCCAGACTTTGTGCTTCATACTTCAGCCATAGTTTCAGGAGGGACCAGTTGCTGGAGAATGACATGTTAGGTAAAATGGAGGATCAGCAAAAGAGGAAGACTCCCAATGAGATGGAGTGGCACAATGGCAGCAGCAATGGGCTCAAGCTTAATAATTGTGAAGATGGTGCAGGACAATGTTTCATTCTGTTGTGTGTAAGGTCACTATGAGTCAGAACTGACTTAATGGCCCCTAACAACACCAAATACAACAACAACCAGTGTTTCAGAAACTATTCTAAGCATTTTAATATTTAAAATTATTTAACCTTAATAGCAATTCTATAAATACTATTGTTTCCCCCATTTTAAAAATGAGGAAACTGAGCCACAGAGGTGAAATAAAGTTTCTAAGGTCAAGTAGGTAACTTGTAGAATAGGGATTTTAATTTAGGCAGTCAGACTTCAGGATCCATCATCCTATACTATTATTCAGGTGAGCAGATTGTGACATTGTTCTTTTATGAAAATGAAGGGGTCCTTCATCCTATCTTTGCTTCCATAAGGTCCCAGGTCTGGTTTACTCAGAAAACAGTTCAATATTTTTAAAAGTGCTTTCACATGAATTAAAGTTTTGCATATGCACATAGTTGACTCTGATGGAGTACCTGCCTAGTTTTCGACCGGATGTATATGTATTTTTTTCTTATGATTTCTTGTTGGGCAATGACATATACTCCACAATTCTTGTGAGAGGCTGCAACCTTAAGGAGTAAGTGAGACCCTATTTATTTATCTGGTGCTAGTTTCCAAGTTTCTTAGCCAATCTATATGTAATGTCGTTAAGTGCTGTAGAGTCAGTTCCGACTCATAGTGACCCTGTATAGGGTTTTTGAGGAGTGACTGGTAGGTTTGAACTGCTGACCTTGTGGTTAGCAATCCAGTTCTATAGCATCACAGAATTGGAAGATATGGTAATAGATAAACCAGTTGAGAGTAAAATCAGTTTCCCAAATGAATACAGCCACTTGAATCTATGAGTATCCAGAGCTTCTCTTGAGATATGATGTGTGGTACTATAATCTATTTCTAACTTCATTTTGGCAGAACGTTCTTTTCATTTCTCTCTACCCACTTGTAGAGAATTTAGACTTAACAAGATTCTTGCTAGAATTATTTTTGATAATTAGATAAAGTGTGTGTGTGTGTGTGTGTGTGT
>NW_006408584.1:3182132-3183511 GCF_000296735.1 Chrysochloris asiatica
AGGAATTGTAATCAATGTAATGAAACAAGTTATATGAATTGTTGAATGTGAAACTGATGATGTGCCCTGTAAACTTTCACTCAATCCACAATAAAAATCTTAAATTAAAAAAAAAAAGATCAGTTAGCCATGCAGATGTTTGAGGATAAGTATTCAAGGTAGAGGAAACAGCCAAAGCCCCAAGGCAGGCTCATGTCTGGAGCAAGTCTGAGGATGACTAAGGAGGATGGTGGGCTGGAGGGGAGGGAGTGAGCAGTAGTAGATGAAGCCAGAGAGGAAAAAGTCAGAGGAAGTAGATAGAGCCTTGGAAGCTACTACAAAGGGTGTTAACTTCACTATCAGGGTAATGGGCAGGTTTCCTAACACAGGAGTGGCAGGATCTGATTTACATTTTAAAAAGATCACTCTACCTGCTGTGTTTAGAACAGGCTGTAGGAAGCAAAATTAGCCCCAGTGAGAGATGATGGTCATCACTTAAAACTGAGTAAAAAGGATATCTTTTGAATTGAATCTGAAGAGTTAGAGGAAGAGGATTCAAAGAAGACTCCAAAGTTTTTGGCCTCAGCAATCAGCAAGGATGGACTGGGGAAGGGAGATAGTTCACTTTTAGACATGTAGAGGTTGAAATGACTATCAGTCATTCAAGTGGGCACATCAATTAGATATACTTGTCTGTGGTCTGGAAAAGAGATCAGGTTTGGAGAAAGAAATCTGAAAGATGGTTTAAAGCCTTAAAACTGGATAATATCACCAAGGCAATTTATGTAATGTATGTTGTAGAGTCCTGGTATAGTGCTGTAGGATAAGATTGAACTGCTAACCACAAGATTGGTGGTTCAAACCTACCAGCAGCTCCTAGGAAATGCTATACAGTGTCACTATGAGTCAGAACCGACTCGACGACACATGTTCTAATTGGGGAGTTAAGACACAATTTGCTGCAATAGACCATAGCAGTGAGATAAGGATATAGAACAAGACGGTATTAAAACGAGGTGCAGACAAAAGATTATAGTTCATTCTACTTGAGTAGAGGAGTGAAGGATTCACAGAAAGTATGGCATTTAAGCAGAGTCTTGAAGGCTTTGCTAAATGGAGACGTGGGTAAGATATTTCAGAGAGGGAGAAAGTGGCCTAAGTATTTTTTAAAAATCAAAATCAGTTTTATTATTTATATGATTAATATGTTTACATGAATATTTGACTGTATATTTCTGTTACTCTATCTGTTATAGAAGGAGCTCTGGTAGCATAGTGGTTACGAATCGGGCTGCGAACTTTAATGTCAGTGGTTCAAAACTACCAGCCGCTCCACGGGAGAAAGATGAGGCTTTCTACTCCCGTAAAGATTTACACCCTCGGAAACCCTGTACAGGGTC
>NW_006408584.1:3183611-3184148 GCF_000296735.1 Chrysochloris asiatica
GCTCCACGGGAGAAAGATGAGGCTTTCTACTCCCGTAAAGATTTACACCCTCGGAAACCCTGTACAGGGTCGCTATGGGTCGGAACCGACTCAAATGCACTTAACAACAACAACAACAAAATCTGTTATAGAGGAAATCATTTCTTGCTTTCTTTGATACATGCTATTAAAATTTGGTTGCAAATGACTGTTGAATTCCTAAGCTGCTATTTGCACTCTGTGTTGAGAAATTCCTAATTATAAGCATACAGAGAGTCCAAAAACAAGACCTTTATTTTTCGCATTTTAAATGAGTCTGAAAGGTTTTAGTGTCCTTATTAGCACAAATTATGAAGAAGGGAAGAGTTTGCTAATCAGTGATTTTGAAATAATATAGTACTTCCTACATAGTAGAAGAGCTATTGTAGTAGGCAGGATGGCTATTAAGGAGTGTTGTAAAAATGAAGTTATTCTGGTTTACATAAGGGATCTTATTCTAATATATGAGTTGTTGTTGTTGTGTGCCGTGGAGTCGGTTCCGACTCATAGTGACCCTGC
>NW_006408584.1:3184248-3193767 GCF_000296735.1 Chrysochloris asiatica
GCAGCCCGATTCGTAACCACTACGCTACCAGAGCTCCTTTTGAGCACATGTAGTAGAATTCTAATCAACACTCACCTACGTACACAACTTATGACTGTGGTTTATAGTAATTTACCATTATTATGTTAGCATATCTTGTGAACAATAATACCAAGTAAATACCGTTAAGTGTTCACTGTTTAGATTTAGAAATGATTACAAGTATTGGGAAAAAAGCGATTAAAATACAGTATTTTATTTTTGTCTCATCTAAAAAACAGGCAACCCAGAATTAAGATATACATAAGCTTCTCAAATTTATCCCTAATAAAATTTTGAATATTTATACAATTTCTACAGAAACATACAGTGTATCAAAATCTGCATAAATCAAATTTATAAAATGTATAGAAATGCATAGTGATATTATCAACTTACAAAGCAAGGATATGGTAATTATTATTTCCAAAGCAGCCTACAGTAGAAAATTGTCATTATGGCAGCAGCTTCTGATGTTTTTTGTGTTTGGTTTAAGTTTTCTGATTTCAATATATAGACTCAGAGTATTTTCTTTAAATGAATTGCACAAAATACCCATTTAAGATTTACATGCACAGTTTATGTGCCACCTTTCTTAGGCCTATGCATAGTTATCAAGGTAATAATCACATGGAAAATGGAGTCTATTTGCAAACACACAAGTAATCAAAGTACCAATTCTCTTTTAGTTTCTTTTTTTAATAGTTGATTTATTTTACAATTATATAAGCATATAAATGTATTCCTCTTAAATATCTCCAGAGATGAATGAAAGTTAAAATGGTTGATCACAGATTAGTAGCAAAATACAAATCGACAGTTCAAAATTATAAATAAAACTCTCTTATTTAGGATGTAATTATGCTAAGTTTGACTCTCCAAATTTAGGAGCTGAGAAGAAAGAAATCTGTAGGCTTTTCTTTTAAACAAATGTAGGTGGGGTTTTGTTGTTGTTGTTGTTGTTGTTGTTTTCTTTTTTAAGCTTTAATTAAAAATATTTTCCACTGGTAGTAGTTTGTGAATTCCTTTCATTATATATAGCATGATTTCAAGGTAAAAAATACTGAATTTACTTGCTATTCCCCATCTTAGTTGTTTCTGTTGTTGTTTTTAGCATTCATACGTTAGGCATTTCTAATGTTTTGGATAGATAATAAAAGGCTATATAGAAATTAAAATCTAATTGTACTATTTAGTTCTCTTATAGAGAACTTATTTGACAAGTACTGTCTTGACAAATATTTAATGCCAAATCTTTTCACTGAAGAAATACACTTCCTAAAAAGAACAAATTAAACATTAGGAAATTAACATCCATCTTAACAAAGTGATTCATATTGTTAATGAAGCCTATTCTTAAGTAGTCTTAAATTTTTTTTTTTTTTTTAAACATGCAGGAGATTTCATTTGGGTAAAGATGTAAATGAAACATCAATTAATTTTTGACTTCCTAGATTGCTTAGGTTAAAATGCCAGGGATTTCATAATACTTGATGTCACAGGGCTTGGAAATTCTTACCTAGGATCAGAATGAACTTTAGACATGTTGACAGTAATATTTTTGTCACCCCTCTTTCAATTTCAAAACAAATTATTTCTAGTTTTCTAAAATGATAGGTATTGGGAAAAGTGAATCCCAAGTGTCAGTGGATAATTTTGCTCTTATGTTGGAATGCCCTTTTGCTATCTTTGGGGTTGGTAACAACAGGAGGCATTGGTAATGCCAGGAAGTGAGGGAGTTAATGCCCCACAATCGTCAAACCCTATGAATAGCCATGGGATGTTGTAATTTCTTTTTCAAGCCATACAATAATCAACTTTATCGTAAATGGTAGCACATAAATTCATTTCTGTGTAGTAAAAGTATTCCTCATACAGATAGATAAGTTCATTGTAACCACCCTATAAATTTCATCAAAAGCTCTTGAAATATATACTGAGAAATGAAAGAGGCACTAAATGTGTTGAAATTCACCTTTCAAAAAAGCAGCATGACTGAAGGAAGGCCACCTTGGCTAGTAACCTGTGGCAGTACTTCAAAAGATGTAAAATTAAATAAAGACATAACAGGTTGATAATCACCAAGTTATATATGAAATTCTGGTTACTCCAACCTTTTTTCAAGTGTGTTTAAAAACGAAAGAAAGAAAACAAATCAAACTGCCTTTCAGACCCCTGAGTGTAATCCCAAAGAAGACAATGCTTTTAACTCTGTCCTAATGAAACAGAGCTAAATGCACAAATTACCAATATCATCTTAAAACAAGACAAAACAAAAAAGATGTAAACATCTACAAAGTTTAAGGTAAAAGCAGTTTTGTAAACAGTAACTGCAGATGAAAATGTTATTGTAAAATCACAGTTTATCAATGTCCTTCAAACTGATCAGGAGGTTCCGGGTCTGGATCTGTACAGAATTAATAATAGTTGCAGCAGGTTTCAGGCGGTTTTCAGTCCTGTATAAATTTATGTGTCAGTAGGTAGGTTATTGTTTACTTTTTTCTTTCTAAACAGTATGGATGTTATTCATTTCCCACTTTTGTGTCGTTTTACTGGTGTCGCATTTGGAGATGAACACTTGATGTAGGACTTCTGAACGATCTAAGCACTTTCCTGAAGGAATGTGAGTAAATCTGTGCAAGTTCTGGAAAACACAAGAAGGTAAAAGAAGTTTGAAATATGGACTCTTGATGGCACTGACATTAGAAGTCATAAAGAGACAATTTAAACCAACTGGACAAGTTTATACAGTCATGGAGTCCTGGTGTGGTGCTGTAGGATAAGCACTGGAGTGCTAGTCACAAAGTCATTGGTTCAAATCCACCAGCCACTCCTCGGAAACCCTATACAGGGTAGCTATGAGTTGTAATTGACTCAACAGCACTTTATCAATCACATACCAACTAAACTTCAGATTTTGGATTTCTGAATTGTTAATCTTCTAATCCCTTTTGATTGTTAAAATATACAGCTCATACATCAGATTCAATGTATATTGTTGTTGTTAAGTGCTATCGAGTTGGTTCCAATTTACATCGACCTGTAGTTTCTGAGGCTGTGAATCTTTGTGGGAGCAGAAAGCCTCATATTTTTTCTACCACATTCAATGTATATAAACGCAAATTAATCATCTTCCTCTCTAAATTTTCTTCTCTAGTTCCTATTTTAGCTAATGGTAATACCAGTTCCCTAGTTCTCAGGATGGAGATATTTTCACTCTAGACTTTCCCTCATTCATTCATATTCCAGCAATCAGTGTCTCTGGACATATCTTTTCTCATTCACACTGTAGATACCTTTATCCCTCATCATCTGTTGTTGGGTTCATAGTTCAGTGGCTCTCAAAACATGGTCATTGGACCTCTGGGGTTATCCAAGATCTTTTTGGGAGTTAGTAAGGCCAAAATTATTTTCATAACACAAAGACCTGACTTGCCTTTCCCACTGTATTGGCATTTATACTTAAGGTACAAAAGCAATGGTGGGTAAAAGTGCTGGGGCACTAAGCAGTGGTACCAAGCTGTGCTAGTACTCGTATTTTTAATTGCTGTATGTTGTTGTTAAGTGCCGTCAAGTCTGTTCTGACTCACAGTAACCCTGTACAGGGTTTCAGAGGAGCAACTGGTGAGTTTGAACCACTGACCTTACAGTTAGAGTTAGCAGTCCACTGCTTATCCTACAGAGCTACATACTCACTGCCACATACAGTGAAAACAGCAAATGCCCGTTTCACTTTAGAATGTCCTTCGTGAAGCAGTTGCTGCTGCTGTTATCTAGTGCCATTGAGTCGATTCCGACTCATAGTGACCCTGTACAGGGTTTTTGAGGAGTAGCTGGTGGGTTCATGAAGCAGTTGTTGTTGTTAAGTGCCGTCAAGTTGGTTCTGACCCATAGCAACCCTATATAGGGTTTCCGAGGAATGGCTGGTGTGCTTGAACCTCTGACCTTGCAGTTCAAATTGACCTTGCAGTCCAGTGCATTAGTCCACAGTGCCACACCAGGACTCCTCATGAAGCAGTAACAAATATTACTTTTATTAAATCTTGACCCATGAGTATACTTTTAAAAATATGAGTCTGGGAGATGAAATGGGAAGTACTCATGAAACACTTCTGCTGCGTGATCGAGTATGACGGCTATCAAGAGGAAAAGCCCATGCAGGACTGTGTTGTGAGCTGCACTAGCTACTTTTCTTCATGGGATACCATTTTGACCTGAAAAACTTATAGACAAATAATGATTATTCAGATTTGGGTTATTCAGACTTGCCTATCACTTCAGGAAAAAGCAAAAACCCATCTGTAGTATTTGTTGCCATTAATAAAATTTGAGTTTTCGAGCAAACATTGGAGTTTTGGAAAACTCACATTTATGACCATGAAGTTGATTGCTTCACAAGAGTTATGACTTTTGTGATGAGGCCAGTGGTTAAACTTTAATGTGTGTTGTTTTTTTTAAATTGTATTATGAAATGTATCAACATATCAAAGATCTACATAAGTCAGTCAACCATTATTTTCAAAAGGAGCAATGCATATGAAAGCACAGACTGATTAAAAAAACAAAGTCTATTCAAAGTGTGAGATAGACCAATGGATTTTAATGTAACAGACAAAATGTAACATTCATTGATAGGGCTTCAGAGTCTAAACTGCAAATAACATTGCACACTGAAGATGTTATTTAGATATTAATATGCAATGGGGTTATTGTCACTTTTACATGAGCTAATATAGGGCTTATAGAAGTCAGAGCCAACATGACGGCAATGGGTCTGGTTAATAGATAAATACTAGGAGCATTTCTCAGGTCTAATTTCCAATTTGGGAAACAGTTAATAACTACTTAACAACAAACAATAATATGACTTTGGAAACTATACATAAATGCATTAATATGTTGGAATCTTCCATTTGTCACAGAACTTTTAATATAACTGAAATACAAAAACTCCATCTAGTGCCAAATTAAAAACTAAATGTGACCTATAAAACAAACAACAGCTACATTTTCCCTGTTTTAGTTAGAAAACAATGCTAGGAAGTTGTGAAGGCACAGATTTCCAACATTTTCATTTATTTGACTCTATCTCCACCTGCTGGGTGACATGAAATATAAGCAGATATTTTTTATGGTATAAATATGTATATGTTGTTGTTGCTAAGTGCCATTCAGTTGGTTCCCACTTGTAGCAACCCTGTATAGAGTTCCTGAGGAATGGCTGGTGGGTTTGAACTGCTCACCTTATACTTAGTAGCCCAGTGCTTATCTTACAGCACCACAGAAGAACTCCAAATATGTATATATAGCTTACGTTAATGAATTATTCATATAGATTTTAAAAAAACAGATTTTGGTACTGGAATGGTGGCTATTATAGCTTCATGGAACACCAATTTTCCTGTTACCAAAATTGCCAGTGAGCCTTCCTGGGTGTCCTGACTTTATTGTATGATAGTATTGTACTGAAAATAAAAAGTGATGCTTCACTATGTAACACTGTGTTAGAAAACCTACACAAATGAATAAATGAGAGAAAAATGTAAGTCAATATGAATGGAAGTTTTAGGATTTATTCATCTAAAGTTTACATGCTGGGTGTTTTAAAAAATTAAATAGAGTATAATATTATTTAAGGAGTTGAAATGCATAATACCTTGAAGTACTGCCATTCCTTAAATTCATTTAGATTACAGTGTGTAATCATAACTTTTGATCCATCAGGACCCTTTGTCAAACATTGGTCATACTGCATGAGTTGATTAGCTTCGTTGATTCGGAAAAGCTATGAAAAAAGAAAGAGAAACAGAAAAAAAACAAACATCTTCCCTACTGATATAAGAAACTTAATTCTTATGAACTCAATGACTTTCTTATTTTTCTATAATTTTTCTGTGGGCTCAGAATGATAAGTTCAAAGCTAGGAATTATATTTAGCTTGAAGACCCTTATTAATACTTAAATATCTGTGTTCTCTAGCCTCTTAGATATAGAATGGATATTAGTACATATTGATTATGTATTAACAATGTAAAAAAAATGAAACAGTGGAAATAGATTAGATAATTAAGTCACAACCTAAATTAGAGACAATACGTATATAAGGATACAAGACAATACATTACTGAAATATGCATTATGGTGTACATTTATTGAAAAAAATCTTGTGGATTATTGAACAGTATTTGCAAATAAAACTGTTAAGGAGCTAGACTAACACAGTTATGGTAGTGATACAAATGTAAACTCACAAGAATGTATTTTAATCTCTTCTATTTAGACATAATTCTACATTTTTAATTGCATATGTGAAAACCATTTTACTATCATCTCCTTAAATTCAATCATCGTTAATTTTCAAAGAATATTTCACTTTATCAAAACAAACCAAATGAACAAATTAAAACTCCATGATTCGTACACCTGATGGCTCTCAAAGCAGACCAATTTAAACACAAAAGTAAGGTTATTTACCTGATTCCCTCCCATCCTGTGGCAGGGCCCTAGTTCAACAAAGCCTCCGTTTGTTTTCCCCATACTATCAATGCAGTAAGCAGTTTCAAAACCTCTGATCTAAAAAACAAATATCAAAATTGAGGTAACAGTTGAGATTTACAAAATGTTTGCATAAGAGTCTTACAAAAAATACAGACAGAATACTCCTTAAAAGTGAGAATGACATGACTTTGGCTCACGTGCTTTGGATGTATCATCAGGAAATACTAATGGCTAATACTGGTGTTACCCACCACGTACTTCTGGGAAACCCTATACAGGGTTGCTATGAGTTGGAACTGACTCAGCGGCATTCAACAACACTTGTGGTATGGCGCTGTAGGATAAGCACGGGTCTGCAATGTTGGTTTCAACTACAAGGTCTGTGGTTAAAACTCACCAGCTGCTCCTCAGAAACCCTATACAGGGTCACGCTAGAGTTGGAACCAACTCAACGGCCCTTAACAGCAACAGTAAAGGACATCATGTTTCGTAAAGTAGACGGTCAGTGAAAATGAGGGACAACCTCAATGAGATGGATTGATATAATAACAACAATGGACTCCAGAACACCAATAATCAGGAGACTGGTACAGGATCAGGCACTGCTTCATTCTGAGGTCAATGAATTGAACTAACTCAGTAGCAACTAACAACAGAGCATCAAAGTAAAAGTGGTTCATGTTAAATGCTGCCATTCACAGTGGAAATCTGGATATGTGTACTGCTAGGTTATTATTGGTTTACCAGTCTTCAGTTCATAGCACAGACTTTGTTGTTGTTAAGTGCCATCGAGTCAGTTCTGACTCATAGCAACCCTGTAGAGAGTTTCCAAGGAGCAGCTGGTGAGCTCGAACCACTGACCCTGTAGTTCAAATCAACCTTGCAGTAGATTTGATAGGACATACGAGTCATCTTTAAAGCAGGATTCTGATGTAGCACTGTAGGATAAGCACTGGCCTGCTAACCGTAAGGTCAGCAGTTGAAACTCATCAGCTGCTCTATATAGGTCGCTATGAGTCGGAACCCACTCGATGGCAGTTACCAGCAGTAACAATGGCATCTTTAAATAATTTATAGCATTAAAATAAATTCAGGACATTGGCCTGTCGATGTTCATAAAATACCACAGAATAAAAACTTAATAAAAAGCTACTATTCGCTAGATTTCAGAAAGATGATAACTTGTGTGAATGAGTAAGGCTACCTAGCTACTGTGGTAATTGACACTAGATCTCTTGGGAACAGAGTTGTTGTTCCCAACAGTCTTGGGATGGTTCCTCGTCCAAGCAGCTATGCCAGCACTTTGGTGGAAGCCTCCAAGGGCTGAGGGGCCACAAGTTATACATGTGGGTCAGGCAATGAAGCTTTTCTCAAAATATGGATAGTACAGGTGAGAAACAAACACTGGTTTCCATTTTTGGAATGCACATTCTATATAAAAATAACCTTTGGGGAAATATTGTGATTTTCTTTATGAATTATAAATTACTATAGATTTTAGATAAATATTTTATTCATGACTAATTAATTATGATTAATCAGCAAATATTGACTAAGCACCTATGATGGCAAGAGGTTTTGAAGATACAAAGTGAACTGAGTCATGGTCCTTAGAATTCTAGGTCTGTGAGGAAGGAGAGAGTAAGTATCATAATAGAGGTGGGGGAGGAAGACACTGCGTGGAAGAGCTCTGAAGAACCCTTAGGAATGGATTTTAAATAGGCAGGGTTTACGCTTGCACGTGCAGAGAAACTGAGAAATAATGTGTAAGGTTTAAGAATCAGAATGGGGGACAAGATGCATTCAGAGGTGAGGTAATAAAGGGAGGACAGAAAATTTGACCCACTTATTCATCAAAAATTTAGTGAATGCTTTTGTGTGCTGGATTCTGATTCATCACTGAACAAATGAGATAAAGCAGTTTTATGTTCTAGGGAAGGAAGCCAGAATATCAGTAACAAACGTAATAGTCAAGTAAATTATCTATTATAAGGTGATAGGTACTGTGGAAAAAAGAAAAAAAAAAAAAAGAGCAAGTTAAGGTGAACATTGCTGGGGGTGGGCGCCATGAAGGTCTCATTGAGAAAGTGACATTTGAGCAGATTTGAAGGGTATTTGTTGTCACCTGCTATCGAGTCAATTCCAATTCATTATAACCTTTGTACAAAAGAGCCAAATGTCTGGTCCTGTGTCAGCTTCAAAATTGCCAGCATGTTCGAGTTCACCCTTGTGACTACTATGCTAGTCCACCTCCCCAAGAGTCTCCCACACCTTCACTGGTCCTCTACTTCATCATTGATTTTCACTGGCTAAAATCTGGCAGCATAGTGGTTATGAATTGGGCTGCAAACTTCAAGGTCAGTAGTTCGAAATTACCAGCTGTTCTACAGGAGAAAGATGAGAAGATGAGGCTTTCTGTTCCTGTAAAGTGTTACAGCCTCAGAAACCCTGTACAGGGTCACTATGAGTCGGAACCGACTCCACAGCACATAACCACCACCACCAATTTTTATAAAAGATCACTAGGAGAAAAAACAAGATGGCAGATTGGGTGGACATGTAGCAAAGAGCTCCGCCAACAACAACACAGAATACCCTCCAAGCAGGCTCAGGAGATGGTCCCAGAACTCTGAACCACATATAAAGGAATACTTAGAAGGTTGGAAGGCTCACAGCTGGGGAATTTGTGGCAGAAGCAAGAAATCTATTGCTTTCTAGTCCAGGACACTCAGCTGCTCCTGGAGCCGCCATCTTGGATGAGACCACGTAGGGGAAGGATCAGAGCGGCCACAGATGCCTGGCAGAACCGCTGAGATAAAGGTGTGGACATTTTTTTCTTTTGGTATCTGTTCATTGGTCCCTTGCTGTCTGCGCACCTCCATTCTGGTGACCATAGGGGTGCCTGAGCTAGTGGGTACCCCAGCCCCACCCTCGGAGGGTTCTACTACACATGCGCACAGATCTTCTCGAAATTTAAAGAGACAGTTTCCAATGAAAACCAAA
>NW_006408584.1:3198742-3222006 GCF_000296735.1 Chrysochloris asiatica
CAGCTGGTAGTTTCGAACTGCTGACCTTGCGGTTCGCAGCCAGATTTGTAACCACTACGCTACCAGAGCTCCTTGAAATATGAGTAGACATCCTCATATCTTGTTTTTCTTGGAATTGCAATTGTATGGTACCAGGGACATAGAGTAACTGAATTATTCTATATACCTATGTATATGTCTTTATTCACTTGTTTTCTTATGCATGTCACACATTTTATAATGTCATCTTTTAAAGTTTAATGTTTTAGAGAATGTAAATAACAAGTGGGTATTCCTCATGCTGCAAAGGCATGGTTTTCTATAGCTATCGCTGATTGTGGATCTTTGGCTAGTGTATGGCCTAAGTCTCATTTGTTGGTGTCTCCTTTCATTCCCCAACACTAAGTGTTGGCGTACTTTTGAGGTAGGTCCTGAGGTCTCTTCTTTATCTCTATTTTCTACCAATGTGATCATTTAGTCCCATGAAACAAGCTATCTGCTGATGGCCCCCAGCCTGCCATCTACTTAACAGCTTTACTTGGATGTCCAACAGAGAACTTGCCATCTCTGGCACCCTCATTCCCTTCCTCCATCATCTTTCCTAATCAGATACTTAATTAAAAAACAAAATCTAGATCTCTTATTGGCCTACTCCTATCTCTCACTCTCCAAATGCCAATCAATCAGTGAGGCCTTCTGGGTCCTACTCCAATTATATATTTGTCTGTTCCTTTCCCTGTCTGCTCTTGCCACCCAAGTCCAAACCACTATGACTTCTCACTAGAACTACCTTAACTTGTCAAGTTGCTTCCGACTCACAGAGATACCATCGGTTATAGAGTAGAACTGCTCCATACCATTTTCTTGGCTGTGATCTTTATGGAAGCAGATTGCCAGGCTTTTCTTCCATGACATGCCTGGATGGGTTTAAAGCACCAATCTTTATATTTATAGTCTCATACAAAACTTCTGTGCCATCCAGAGACCTGGAACTACCCTATTAGTTCCCTAAATGGCATCCTTGTTTATACGCTACACCTTCACAGCATGATGATTTAAAATAAAAGCATAGATCAAACATGATGCCTGTTAAAAACCCTCCCACAGGACTAGAGTGGAGAGTGAAGCATCCAGCTGATAAGAAGAGAGGGCACATACAGAAGAACACCCACACTTGTAGATAATACCCACTTGACCTGGCTTCAATGACTGGATGATCAGAGCTCAACTAGAAGAAGAAAAAAGAGGGGGAAAAAAAGAGTAATCTGATACAATTTGATGAATTTGACCTACACCTATGGATGCAGTAGCTCAAAAGAGGGAACAAATCTTTACAGCGAGGATCATTCCCACTTCCTCCATACATAGAGTAACTTGGACATTGGCTACAAAGGCAAGAAGTGAATGGCTTACAAGCTTTCAAGAGGGAGCTTAGATCCAGAGGGCGTAGAGGAAGGTATAATCTCCACTGAGTAGTATACAATCTGTCTGGGCAGGGTTGATGAAAGGCAATGCCTATAGGTCTCTTGTGATACAATAGTGAATAATTATTATCAGGACTGATTGTGAGGGTTGGAAATGTAGACATTTTATAGCAAAAGGAGGGGAGTGATTGACTTTGCAGTCCAGGAGTGGAGGTCCCTGGGACCATCAAGGGAGAAGAGTGGAGAGTGGGACCCTACCCAGAGAAGCAGTGACACCAGAGATGGAGGCAGAGACGAAGACATGGAGAGATGGAGCAGCTGGGGACTTTAGACAGAGAAAGGGAGAGGGGCTGTGTGCTGATGACCAGGGGCAGGCTTACAAGGGTATACCATTTGGTTGGTTGATGATGCATGGAGAGGATTGTAACCATGACAATGAAACGATATATACGATAGGATGAATGTAAAGCTAATGTTCTCCCATGTAAACTATCACATAATTCACAATGAAACATTGAAAAAAGAAAAAAACAAAAACCCTCCCACAGCTTCCCATCAGCATTGAGATAAAGGCCTCTCTCCTCACCATGGTCTTAAAGGCCTGAGCTACCTAGCCTGGCCTGTGCCTGCCTCCCTAATGTTCTCTTTTCTTTGTAGCATTTCTTGACTCAGAGCCTTTGAACTCACTGTTTTCTTTACTTGGAACACTCTTGCTAGCTCTTTATCATTTAAAGCTCAGATTAAATGTCACCTCCTAAGAGAAGCCTTCCTTACCCTGTCCTTGGGTCCTCTTGATCATAAGGCTATTTTTTTTTTCTTAGCCCTTTTACCATCATCTGTTATTATCTTCACTGTTTTCCCTGACTATTTTTGGCTCTCTCTCTCCCAACCGTTTTTCCCACAGGAAAAAAAGGACCTTGCTTAGCTTGTCATCTTTCTAGAAGAGTGCTTGGCATATAGTAGGTCCTCAACCAATACTTGTAACAAATAAGAAAAGGTGTATAGACTTGATAGTTCAGGACAACTTTTTAGCATACTTGTGAGGCAGTAGCATAAGGTATATGGGTGAATGTAATCAGAACCAAGGCTAGCAAAAGCAGATTTGAAGAAATCAAGAAATGGTAACATAGATTAGTGCCTTTTATCTGATTTCAGTTATTTTTAAATGCCATTATTTCATTCAGTCATGTAACAAACAGAGTTTGAGTGCTTATTACAGATGGGGTTTCAGCATTAGTGCACTGGGACCTAATAGTGAATGTGGTACAGATTAGTTTTGGGAGACAGAGATTTGAGGTGTTATGGGGAAACATGGAAAGATCAAACAACTGAGGGTTTCTCATGGAGTACAGCAGAATAAGAAAGACTCTTCTTATTGGTAACCTCTCTGTTGAGAGCAGTAGGTTAAGTTGGAAATAGCCCAGGGAGTGCAAGGCAGGGAGCGAAAAGAGTTGGAGGAAAGGAGTGGACAGTGTTCCAGGCAGGAGAGCCAGTGGTTTGGGAGGGAAAACTTAGTGTGCTCATGGAAACTTGCAAGCAGAATGGGTACTTAGGTGGTCAGGGGAGTTGTAAGCGTCTCGTGAAAGGGTAATAGAGGTTGGCAGACCATTCCTACCCAAGATTTTCCTCAAGCATTTTTGTCTTTCACTGCCTTCTACCAAACCCAGTCTCCAAATACACACTTTGAGCTTTGAGCATCAGTTGATACTTACCTCTCCCCAGTCCACATTTTTAGGTGGTAAAGGGTAGTGTGAAGTGATATCATAAGCTATTTCTTCCATGAACCATTTAAAACTTTTACAGTTGTGATCTTCTCGGAATTTTTTCAGCTCAGATATATCCCCGTATGGTAATGCCTTTGATTCTGGACGACTAGCATAGAAGTAGTCTTTGTATTCATCCCACCAAACCTCTACAACTCTAACATAATTCTGTGGGAAAGAAAATTAATATCAATAAGAAAGATAAGAATGTGTAATGTCATTAACAGCCCATCTTAAGAGACATGAAATATATAACTGACATATAGTAAACTCATTTCAGTTGGACCTGGCATTTAACTGAACAACAAATGCAAGTGAGCTAATGACTCTACAATGATTTATATAAAATCTGATATCAATGAGACAGAAGATCATATATTCTTTCCTGCTTATTGAGGAAAAAAAAAATTGAGGCCCAGAGATAATTTATAAAAGCCCAAACTAGGCAGTGATTCTCTTTCTACCAGATTATTCTTAGTCCAGGTGTGGCACTGTGAGTTAACGCTCTGGACTACAAGGTCAGTTTGAACTGCAAGGAGTTCAAATTCACCAGCTGCTTCTCGGAAACTATGAGCCAGAACTGACTTGATGGCACTTAACAACAACAATAACAGCATTATAGTTGTAACAAAATTAACAGAGCCACCTACCAAAAAAAAAAAAAAGTTTTATTATAAGCTTTTTTGATGGTTTCTGAAATGAGACATTTAACCCAAAATGTTACTGTATTAACAAATTATTGTTGTTAAGTGCCATTGAGTTGGTTAAAGAGAGGCTGGTGAGCTTGAACCACTGACCTTGAGGTTCACACTGACCTTACAGTCCAGCACATTAACCTACAGTGCCACACTCCCAGGACTCCACAACTATAATAGAAGCATTTTACTGTAAGTTAGCATAAACTTGCTAATTTCCCCAGTTGATGTACTTTAAGGAAAGGCCACTTAAAGATTTTTTTTTTTTTAAGCTGAAAAAGTGATAATTGACAAAGATCTCACTTTTAAGGTTCTACTGAATGAATTAGTACACGCTCCAGCTATTGCCCTGATAACATCATGTGGTAGCAAAGTTTTTTATTAAGCACCATAAAGTACATATTCTTTGGCTTTGTGGGCCATCTGATCTCTGTCACAACCATTCAACTCTAGTGTTGTAGTGAGACGGCTGTTGTTGTTAAGTGCCACAGAGTCAGTTCTGCCTCATAACAACTCTGCATAGGGTTTCCAAGGAGTGGCTGGTGAGTCTGAACCACAGACCTTGTAGTTCAAATTGATCTTGTGGTCTATTATCCTACAGCGCCACACCAAGACTCCAGTCATAGATAATATGAAAGCCCATGGGTGTGGCTGTGCTCCAATACAGTTCTAAAAAGGGGGCAGATCTGGCCTATATGTCTATTCACTGACCCCTGTTCTACATCAGAAGTGGAACACCTATCGTTGAGATGACTTTTTTTTTTAGGCTATAAAGGAACTATCAAGGGTAAACAAGTGGTGAGCATGTCGTAGCCAAAGTCCATGGGTTCAAAATATTTTTTTAAGGAGAAATATCTCAAAAGATCACACAATTCTGTTGCTAAATAGTTTGAATCCATGTAGTACCTGTCATCTCAATGCTGGATGTACAGAGAGAAAACAGACAGGCCATGTTTAGATATTCAAGAATATGAAGAGTAGTAAACACATTTAAGTTTATGGCAACAACAACAACCAAATAAATATTTAATTGTCAAGGACAGAGAAATATAGAGGGGCATCACAGAAGAATACTGTTTAGATCAGTCTTGAAGGAGGGCTAACTAGGTGGCAGTGGTATTCAGGGCAAAGGGGAAAGCAGATGAAGTTGGAGTCCTTGCAGGTTTATAGTAAATGGAATATAAGATTCACTGAGAGAAAATGTGCCTCAGCTTCCTTATTTTAAGAGGAGAATAATTATAGTCCTTACCTCGTAGTGGATAGCAAAAATTAAGAAGTAAATTTATATTTGTACACACTAGCATCCAATAAGTGTTTGCAGTTTTGGAGTCTTGTTGTGGCGCTGTAAGATAAGCGCAGGGCTGAAAGGTCAGCTTGAACCACAAGGTTGGTGGTTCAAACTCTATACAGGGTCACTGTAAGTCAGACCCAACTAGACAGCATTTAGAAGCAACAACAACATTATTAATGTTATTATATTGCATTTCAAAAACTGTGAATTTTATGTTTAAGATGAGTGAAAGCTTTAAGCAGAAAACTTATTTTCATTTAAGTTTCATTTTCATTTAAGGTTGATGGCAAGTGGAAGACAAGTCAGAAGGGGAATGAACCTGATGGTAGACAGTCAAATGGGAGGCTATTTGATATCCATGGACGAGAGCTGAGGGCCTAAAGTAAGCAGAGGATGGGACAGAATTATGAGGTAGAATCATCAGGGACTGGGAAGGTGGGAGGTGAAGGAAAAGGACAATCATAACAAGCCCTATAAGTTTCATTAATGGGTTGATAGAGAATACTGGGAAAAGTAGTTTTTGAGGACAAGTTTGAAAAGTTTGAGTTGTATGGGAAATACATGAAGGACATCCAAGTGAAAAATTCTAGTAGAACACTGGTAATAAGGTCCAAAGCTTCCAGGAGATAAACAAGATGAAGGAATAGAAGTGCGGCACACTGGTAGTTGAGGCAGATTAAGTACTAAAACTGGAAAAAACGAAGTGCCTGGCATACACTAAAGATCTGTGGACCATTCCATCTATTGGACAACTTTTACAATGTTGCTGTTGATAGTTAATTTTTTTGAGTGCATAAGTATTTCCCTTTCATCTCTTTTCCTTTTTCTGGCAGAAGAGAACCTCTTGAACCCATTTCACTTCTCACTGGCCCTTCATAATTATGAAGGACCGACTCCAAGAAAAGGTTCTTTTCTTGTAAGGCTTCATGTTAATTTTGTGTAGGATAAGCACTGGCCTACTAACCTCAAGGTTGGTGGTTCAAATCTACCAGCCACCCCCCAGAAACCCTATACAGGGTGGCTATGAGGCAGAAGCAACTCAACAACAACAAGATCTTTGCTTTATCCATGTATATTTTAATCTCACCCTGCTGTAGCTGGGATACATTTGACTATTTCTAAAATAATCTGGTCAGTTAGAAAGCTATTGTTGGTTCTTAAACCTCACTGTATTAGCATCTGCTATCTATTTTTCTTTTGTCCCAAGTGACATCTGCAGCCAATAATGAACTTTCTTCTGTTTTTGACTCCATTAAGTTTCCTAAATATCGAGGGGCACCAAAATCAAATGCCTCTCAGAATCTATGAAAGAAGTTGAACAAAAAAGACTTCAAAGTTATTTTGCCAGGGATAGAGGTCTTTGTCTTAGTTGCAGGACATTTGACCACTTAAAATTTCCTTGGTTTGTTTCAGACCAGGCCGACTGTATATATCACGGCTGGGAAATAAACAGATCAATGGCATATCTGCAGGACTACACTGTGTCTTCATTACCCTCCCCAGCTAAAAAATTCCTTTCTCTTAGAACAAGGTAGCTATAGAATATCTCATTTTAGGAATACTAGAAAAACAAGCAACAATGTATAGAATGCTGGGGATAAATAAAGAAGAAACTAGAATTATGATTAAAAGTAATCTGGGAGGACCTCAATTACTACAACAGTTCTATTAAGGTTAAAGTTACAGTCCTTTATGTTAAAGTTGCATCTGACTTACAAAGCCTTCAACCAACTATTTTCTCATGAGTTTTGACAAAATACACATTATACATCTTAGTGGAAACATGATTTTGATTCATGTATTGATCATATCAAACTATTCATTACAATAAAACAATTCACTTGTCAAAATGGAAATTTTTATGTGAGAGAGGTGGCAGAATCTAACGAGAGGAGAGTGGCACAAGAATCTGCTAATCTTTGAGGGGCAAAAGATACATATTGTAAATGCTATTCAACAACTTGATTTTTTTACTAGATAAATTCCTAAGATGATTATCTTCATTTTATAAAACCAGACTAAAAAAATAATATTTTACTGTGTGAATAGTAGAAGCTGGTATTTTCCTTTCCACTACTTACCCAAAGAAGTATCGGTTTTGAAAAAATTTATTTGAGATGTTTTCAGGGAAAAGGCATTCAACATAGGAATCCTGGTGTGGTGCTGCAGGATAAAGCACTGGACCGCAAGGTCGGTTTGAACTAGAAGGTTGCCAGTTCAAACTCACCAGCAGCACCTTGGAAGCCCTATACGGGATCACTAGTCAATATCAACGGCACTTAGCAGCAACAAGCAATTAGATGGGATATAAGGAATAATGTTTACAAACAATAAAGATAATTCATGAATAAGCATAGTCTAAGTGAAAGGTGAGGATAATTGTGACTGCTTAAAAGATTTAGGCCATTCAGCGAGCTAACATCTGTTAAGAGATTACAATAGCATGACATACATGAATGCTAGCTCCTTAGTTTTCTCCCCCTTTAATGAAAAGACTCACCTTTAGGGTTGGAGAAGACCCAACATATATGGGTGGAGGATTTCCTTGCCAACCTTCAAGCCGGTAGATGTGTCCGACACGAGAACAAGGGACAAACAATAACTTGCCACCACACTGCCATATCTACCAAGAAAAACGCACATGGAATTGATTCAAATACAAACATGAAGTTTTGTCTATATGAAAAATCTAAATTGGATGTTAGGTCCACAGAGAATTCCTAAACCACATAATTAAGCTTGTTTTAAAATCTTATATAACAACAACGAAGGCAACAGGGAATACAGTAATAACCTGCATCTAAGGGGTCTCTTCCTATATCCTTAGAGCGCCTAGAAACCTCTTCCCAATGTAACCTTGCAAAGTCATGCAAGTTCTTTATTCCTAACACCGTTTACCATTTCCATGGCTAATATGTCCCACCTGAACGATTATTATAATAACTTCTTAACTGGCTTCTTCACCTCCAGCTTCTCTCTACTCAAATCTATCTTTATTTATAGCAAGCAGATTATTCTAGCTGAAGGGCATCTTTGGGTCATATTATTCCCTTGATTAATATCTTCAGTAGATCTCCATTGCTTATCAAATTAAGTAAAAATCTCTTAGCTCAGCATTAAAAGCTCTCATCAATATGGTTCTAACATACCTGTCCACTTTATCTTCTTTATCTTCTTACATGTCCTCCTAAGTCATGCCGATTCCGCAAAATTGTGATCCTTATTGTATCCTGAATGCACTCTCCATGTCCTCATTATTGTACTTTTCCTTGTCTATTTGCATAGAAGTCTTCCTCTCCCATGATCTGATTTTACTGACATCATGCCCATCTTTCTTGGTCTGCCTCAAATTCTGCCTTCACCATGATGTAATTTCTTTCGGAATCAAATCAATGCCATTCTGCCTTCTTAGCGTTATATACGAATACAGTGTAATTTAGTGCTTTGCATGCTTTTTCTCTCTTTTAGAAAATAGGGGAGTGTGGAAGTGGTTTGGAGCACAGATGGTATTGCTGGGATACTGAGCTGGCACTGTGCAAGGAACAAGGTGTTATTGTTTAAGGACTGCCTCAATAACAGACAGGTGCTGTTATGTCAGTCTATGTCAGTCTGAAGGTACACAGTCACTACTGGGATCTGCTTCACTACTGAATCAACATGACCTATAGCGATAAAGGGGCTCTGGTGGTGCACTGTGTTAAATGTTGGGCTGCTAATCACAAGGTCGATTCACCACAGGAGAAAGATGAGGCTGTCTGCTCCTATAAAGATTTACAGCCTCAGAAACCCTATGGAGCAGTTCTACTCTGTCCTAAGGTTGCTATGACTTGGAATTGATGTCAACTACATCAGTTGGTCAAACTGTGGCCCCAACACATACAGATTCCCAAAGGGCTACTACATATCAGTTTCAGTGTATAAAAATCCTTGGTGGTAGAGACAAGTTTATTTCTGAAGATTGTTGGCCTCAATCTTGAGCTAAGCTATGTAAGTATTTGGTGGTAACCTTCAAGTTCATTATTTTGCTTTATTTTCTCAAAAGGCATACATTTTGGTTAATCATTTCTTATAATTTGGGGAAATACATTATATGGTTTTTTCCCCAAAGAAAAAGCCTTAACTGAAAGTCTCAAAAGTCAGTTAAGTAAATGCTTATAAAATTGCATTTGTTTAAGTGAAATCTTACCTTATATGAGATTTCAAAGTTTTCGCCACCCCAAATCTGGAGACCTGGATCATAGAGACCCAATTCAAAGAAGAAGTCTCGTTCAATGGCAAATAATCCACCAGCCATAGCTGGGGACCTAAGACAAAGAAACACTGCAATAACCATTACAAACCAACACCAACATCTCTATACCCACAGACAAGAAGGCTTTTGGAAAGCAGCTCAATAATGCATAGAAGAGAAAAAAAAACAACTGATGGCCAAACATTAAGAAATTATAAAGTCTTCACAAAACACTCTGTCCCCATTTCCTTAATGAATTTGCCATGATTTGGACTGGTGACTGAATTACACAGCTCATTACAAATTAGAGCACGGCTGCATTTCTCCATTAGAGGGCGACTTGGTACCTTTCTTGATTTAAAATTGAAGCAGTTTTTGCTAAAGAAGAATTTTCTCTTTCATTCTTAAAAACACTAAGCCATACAGCCGTGGTCTGCTAACTGTTCCTGCAATGATTTATGAGTCATTCTGGGATGAACAAAACCATACACCGTGGAAGTAGTCTGTCATTTTTTAATTTTATAGCTCAGGGGCTTGCCAAATAAGGATGTAAATCATCATAGAAGAGCCACAGTTCATTCAGAGTTTGCAAATGTAGCACAGAAATGACACAGGAGAATTGGACACAGCTATTTACTCTGTCAGGAGGCTGGAATGCAAAAGGTGATTTGTGGGGTTTATTGAAATGGGATCCTTAATTTGGTTCTTTTGGGGGACAAGACAAAAACAACAACAAAAAAGACTCGGTAGCTTTGTAGGGACCAGTCACTCCCACCGTGAGAGAAGTGACAGCTGCTCTAATTCTCATCCTGCTCCCTGGGCTCCCAGGGAGGCATCAGATATCATGATCCTCATTAATGCACCATGACTCTTAACTAGAAACTTCTCTTAGGGTATCTTTGTTACCATCATATCTGAGAGCCAAGCTCTCATTAGCAATAGGGACTACAGATTCTACCTTGAAAACATATCTTGATGATACCAACTTCTTTCCAACTTCACTGCTACTGTCACAGATAAATCCAGTATGGCCTGTAATATGGCAGTATATTCCTAATTTGTTGCCTTCATTCTACACTGCCTACTTAATCTCCATGGAGCAGCCAGAGTAAAATTTTCAATAAGGGCCCACAGGATGTTCTCTAGACTCTTTTCACCTTCTTTCTTGAACTGAGCTCCTCGCTGCTCTGCCAAACTTTCTTCTGTTACAGGACCTTCATTGATGCTATTCATTCTCCTGATATGCTTTTCCTCCTCCTCAGGCTTCAACCTTAAGGACATTGCATCAGGGAGGCTATTCCTGATCCTCCAGGCTGGACTAGGTTCTCCTCATAAACCTCATGTTCCCTGTACTTTTTTTCTTCAGATTACTTATCAGGGTTACAGTTCCTGAGTTATTTGCTGTCTGTCTCACTACTATATTTTAAGCACCATAAGGGAACATATCGTTTTAGATTTATCCTCAGAAAACAGCATCTGGCACATAGTAAGCACTCAATAAATATGTGTTGAGTGGATAAATAATAAACCAAGTAATATTCTCAGTACTTCTTAAAGTATGTTGTCTAACTCACTAACCTGCATGATCACATTTTTAGTTATATTTTAATGTCATTTAAAATCAATCTATTATAATTGTGCCAATTTGGTCTTTAAATATGTCCCCCTTCATCTCAGTATACATTTGAAAATATATCTTAACATGTGATCTGGGAGTTAAGGGAAATCGTCTTTAAAGTTTTCATTTTTCTGATTTCTTCATTTGCTGTAGAATTGTAGAAATATAAAATGTAATCAACAGGCTTTGTTTTTTTTTCCTCCCAGAATTATTTATCAGTCAGGCTTGTTGTTGTTGTTAAGTGCTGTCAAGTTGGTTCTGACTCATAGCGACCTGTATAGGGTTTCCGAGGAGCAGCTGGTAAGCTTGAACCTCCAACCTTGTGGTTCAAACTGACTATGCAGTCCAGTGTATTAACCTGCAGCACCATACCAGGACTCCTAGTCAAGCTTGTTATTGTTTGGTGCCATCAAGTCGGTTCCAACTCGCAGTGACCCACTATAGGGTTTCCGAAGAGCAATTGATGAACTTGAACCACTGACCTTGCAGTCCAGCGCATTGACCCATAGTGTCACAACAGGCTTAGTGCATAGGAAATGAATTTCTGGACTATTTAGAATGAAACTTCAAATGCAAATTTGTAAAGTATCAAATAAAACTTAAAAGTTCTATAATTTCCTTATGTTTGCCATCTCAGTAAGCAGCTGCTGTATCTTGATATCATGAGTTACCCAATCCGCACCAAGATTTTCATGAAACGGGAAGCCCTTTCCAAAGAGAAGTCTTCCATGATCAGCAATGTAACAGAGACCAAAAGCAGAACCATAAGGTCAGAGAAATAAAATTAGATATAATTAGGAAATACTTACACTAATATTTGAGCAAACATTTCATTTGGGGTCACTTTTTTGAATAGTAAAATGTTACTTTTAAAAGACCAAAAGAATAGAGTAGTATAAATTACTCTATTTAAAGAACTGTAAGAAGGGACAAAAGCTGACTTCTTTTTAATTAAGCACTCTACTGAGAATGAGCCCTGGTGACACAGTGGTTAAAGTACTCATCTGCTAAATGAGAGGTAGGCCGTTTGAACCAACCAGCCACTCCATGGGAGAAAGATGTGGCAGTTGGCTTCAGTGAAGACCTGCTGTTGTTGTTACGTGCCACTGAGTCAGTTCTGATTCATAGTGACCCTGTATAGGGCTTCCAAGGAGCAGCTGGTGGGTTTGAACTGCCGATCTTGTGGTTCGCAGTTTAGTGCTGATCCTATAGTGTCACACCAGCCTTGAAAAGGTCTACTCTGTCTTAAAGGGTCACTATGAGTCGGAATAGAATAAAGAGCAGTGGTTTTGGTGGTAGGTTCTGAGAATAAAGCAGTAAAGTGTTTTATGGAAGTGATGACTTTTTCCCAAAGTCATATATTTTTATTTATCATATTTAACTGGTTCAAAAAGAGTATTTGAGAGCTAACATATAAAACAAAAAAAGGGGAAAACCAAAAATCCCTTTGTAATGCCTGGTGTGGCACTGTGGGCTAATGCATCAGACTGCAGTCGTTTGAGCTTCAAGGTCAGTGGTTCAAGCTCACCAGCTGCTCCTTGGAAACTCTATACAGAATCGCTATGGGTCGGAATCAACTCAATAGTACTTAACAACAACAACAACAACAACAACAACAACAACGCCTTTCACTGTTAACATTAAACCCAAGTCATCAAAGTAGAAATATATATTTTGGATTTTAGGTAATTTATGTATTTTAAATGTACAGAATAACATAAGCCTCAAAAGAATATAGTTTGATGTTGATTCTACTAGGACAGGACAGCAGAGATCCTTTTTTCACTTGTATTTGGAAGTGATGCCATGTAACATTATTTTTTTTCCCATTGAGAAAGTACATAGAGGCACTTGCATTCAGGGTAAAATCAGTTAGAAGGATGCAAATGTGAATTCAAAGCTCTACAACAGTTAGTGCAAGCAAAGAATTCATTTCAAAATCTGAGACATCAACAGAAATTTTAGCTTAGCAGTACATTAGTAGATTAGCAACTACTGGAGAAAAGAAAAATATGTAAGTGATTTAGTGATTACCGATATGGTTCAGTTTTGGTCATTCTCATTCTCTTCTCTCGCTCGTTCAGAGGCACCCGTTTCCAGAGCATACTCCAATCCCATGCTCCTCGGGCATACCCATCTTCATCACCACCCCCTTGGGGTACAATTTCATATGTGTTGCCATTTATGACATCTATAATCGGCACAGTGCAAATGGTTCTGTATTATGTTGATGATGACAGCAAAGATGAAATGGAAGGGTGTGTATGGACCCACACATTTTTACGAGGTTCATGGAGAAGGAAAAAAAAAAGTACTTAGATAAACAAACATTCAACAAATAAAGTAAGTAATCTTTACCGATAAGGTTCAGTTTTATGTTTTCTTTTGGCCTTTTCCTTGTGGCTCAGAGGAATACGTTTCCAAAGTAAACTCCAGTCCCAGGCCCCTCTGGCAAAACCATCTTCATCCCCACCTTGCTGTGGTTCAATGGAATAATCATTCCCATCTATGTAATCTATTAGAGGCACAGTACATGTAGTTCTGAAACATTTACAGAAAATGAAAAAGCATTTAAGAACCCAAAACTGACTAGTTTAGCATGCCTAACTACATTATCTCTCTGTTGTTGTTGAGTGCTGTTAAGTCGGTTCCGACTCGTAATGATTCAGGATAGTGTTTCCAAGGAGTGGCTAGTGGGTTTGAACTGCTGAGCTTGCAGTTAGCAGTCTAGTGTTTATACCACAGTGCCACACTAAGACCCTGTTGTTAAGTGCCATACAGTTGGTTCCTACTCAAAGCGATCCTGTATAGCATTTCTGAGAAGTGGCTGGTGGGTTTGAACTGCCAACCTTTTGGTTAGCAGTCCAGTGGTTATCCTACAACGCCACACCAGGACTCTAGAGGGCTTTAATATCTAATGAAAACAGAAGAAAATGATTCTCCTATAAAAGTCAAAGAGCTTGTTTTCCTAAGGGAAGGCTAGAAGAGACTTTTCCCTAGGCCTACAGACAAATGTCAGGGCAGAAAGCCTAATCTTGAGTTTGGTGGCATTCTCTCCTTTTTACTTTGATCCTATGGACAATTTTCTCTTGGGAATGCTGTATATTTACATGATTTTCCTGTGTGCCATTTTCCCTATCCCTTATTAAAAATGTGTGTGTGTATAGATATATGTGTGTGTGTGTATTTGTATATATATATATAGACAGAGAGTTCTTGCTATATTCTTAGCAGTTCTCCCAAGTTTTTGCTGCTTTCTATTCCTTTTCAAAGCAGTAATTATGAAAACATGTCTCAGTACTTTTGATTTTCCTCTCCTACCTCTAAAAATAGCTTCTGTGGCAAAACAAACAAACAAAAAAAGAACTGTATTCTTGCTTAATTAAAAAAGTAAACAAACAAGCAAAAATGCCTTAAAACCTGCTGAAGAATTTTAGTAATGGCCTGAAATTTTGGAGCCAAGAAGTCCTTTGTATCTGAGCTTCATGAGAAAGTTAGTACTCTAAAGCTAATTAGATGGAGAGTCAGCATTGCAAAGACAAACTGGCACCCTGACTGCTTCACTACTCATCAGCAAGGACTTTAAAATGCATTCTGTAAAACAGAAATTACAGCTTTTCATAACCACATAAGCCATGTGTTTTGGACGTTTAGAAACCAAGAAAAAGGGGGAAAACCCAGGAAATTCAGAACTTTGGTGTGGGGAAGGAGATTTGAGAAAAGTGCTTTAATCTCTCCAGAGATTAAGAGACAGGATCCATTGGAAAATATCTTCTTTACTACTCAAAGGACTGCTAGTATTCATGTGGAGATGTGAGGGTCAGCTTTATCTTTTCTCACTTCTCATTATTCTCACATTTCTAAATAAATACTACAGTATAAAGTGTCCCAGAGAGATCTTAATTTACTAGCTTATTAGCTACCTGATTAAGGGAAAATGACTTAATTTTCTAAGCCTCAGTATCATCTTCAGTAAAATAAAGCTTAGAAGAATACCTATTTTGCAGAGTTGCTGTGAGTATTAAATCAGATAGCACATGAAAAATATTTATGGTAGTAGGCCTTTACATTAAGTCTTTTGATAATTAAAATCTCTGAAGTTCTTTTGACCTGTGCTATTTACCACAGGACATCTTATTTTCCTAGATTCACAAATAGAATTCTGAACTAGAAGTAGGGAAGGCTTTTGGCACTAGGAGATTAATGCTGCCTTCTATTATTTCAGATATTTTTGGAAACTGAATAGTTGTTTAATTTCTAATCTTAGAAGTTTCTATAGGATTTGACATACCTACAGGTGGACTTATTACCAAAAGTGATCATTTAGAAAGGCATAAAAAAAAATTAGGTTTAATTTCCAAGCATGTTTCTTCATATTGTTAATACTCTGACCCCAGTTTAAAGGTAGCCATTAATATTACCCATAGAAAATATTAATAACTATCTCCTGGAGATACACAAAGTATTTTCAATACCCCAACTGGGAGGTGATTCTAGAACGAGGCATCCTAGGCTTATCCCAAATGTCTGAGCATCCACATTTGACCAGTCCAAAGTATCAATCTAGCTCTACCCAAGAAGACAACTAGCTAAATAATAACACTTGAAATGCAATACTTGACGTATTGAATGGAACTGGAAACAGAAGAATGAGAATATTATTGGCTCTTCTAGGAGGAGGTCTACTTTTCAAGCAGGAAAGGGAAAAAAAAAAAAGCAAGGTAATGTTACCTGTCCTTAGATATGGGAGCTACAAGTGGTGCATACCAGTTAACTGCCACCTCACAGTGGGCATCAAGGTATATCAAAACCTTAAAAAAAAGAGGCAGGGTGAAAGAACACTCCTCATATATGGTACATCATATATCACACACAATTGAAAATTAGATGCTAATGAAAATTTGTATTATAGTCAATTATGACACACAAGTTATTTGTTTAAGGCAGCATTCTTATTTCAATTTAAAAGAATCTGAAGGGTAATTTAAAATGTATACAATCTTTTGGTTGCCAAATCCAAAATGTTGACATTGTAGATATCAAATGTTTCCTACCTGTCCAAGTTTAGCTTTCTGAGCACCAATGCTTCGTGCTTGAATTAAACCTTCTCTCCTCTCATTTCGAAAGACTTTCACTAGGCCATTCCACAACTTAATGTAGTCATCTAGTTTTTCTTTTAAGTGTTCTATAAAAAAAAGTAGAAATTCAACCAACATTATAAATTAATTTATGTATACAAACATATTACACTATTATTTAAAAATATATTTTATATTTTATTGTGTTTTTGGTGAAACTTTACACAAAATTAGTCTATTTAACAATTGTTATACATAATGTTTGGAGTCCTGGTGTGGTGCTGCAGGATAATGCCCTGGACCTCAAGGTCAGTTTGAACTCCAAGGTCGGCGGTTCAAACCCACCAGCCACTCCTTGGAAACCCTATACAGGTTTGCCATGGGTTGGAACTGACTCGACAGCATTAACAACATCAACAAAACATATTGTTCAGTGAAACTGCTTACATTTTCCTCAATATGTCAGCATTTTCGTTATTTCTAGTCTAGTCATTTTGTTCCCAATTATCTAACTTCCCCTGCCACTCTTACCTTCTCATCTTTGTCTTAGGGTAAATGTTGACTGCTAAGGTTTCATATGGATGATTGTTTACAGAAGCACAGTAGTAGTAATGAGTGATATTGTTTATTTTATGAATCAATGTTATTTGAATGAAAGGTGATGTCCAAGAATGGCTTTAGTTCTAAGTTTCAAGGGTATCTTAAGGGCGATAATCTAAGGAGTTCCTCTATCCTCTACCAGTCCAGTAAGTCTGGTCTTATAAAGAAATTTTTGTGTTTTGTTTTACACATTCTCCCATTCTATCCAGGACCTTCTATTGTGACCCTGGTGAGAACAGCCAGTAGTAATCTAATGAGGCACCATCTAGTTCTGGTCTCAGGATAGATGAGATCTAAGTGGTTGTCCCCAAGCTTGGTGTGGCACTGTGGGCTAATGCGTCAGACTGCAAAGTCATTTAATCTACAAGGTCAGTGGTTCAAGCTCACCAGCTACTCCTTGGAAACCCTATACAGGGTCGCTATGGGTCGGAATAGACTCAATGGCACTTGACAACAACAACAGCAAGCTTTTAAGGTTTCAGATACTGCTCACCAAACTAGAATATAGTACATTATCTTTATGGATTATATTATGCCAATTGACCCAGTTGGCCCACGAGACTATGGCTCTAAATCTTCAAATCCAGTAAACCAATCCTATGAGGTGGCTGGTTATGTCTAGGAAGTATCTATAACTGTGCTCCCTATGTGTTTTTATTTTATCTGTGCAGCACACAAAAACATGTATATACATATACCTTTAGATAAACCTGTACATGCACACTCATATACTCATCTGTGCCTTCCTATACACATTTCTGCATAAATATCTATGTAATGCAAACACACATATTTTTTGGTTGTGATTACTGTTGTTGCAAAATGTTATCTCTTATATTTAACAAAATCGACTTTTATTCTCATGTACTTAGTGTCACCATTTACTTTGATCTACACTATTATTTAGAGTCCTAGTGTGGCGCTGTGGATTAATGTGCTAGACTTCAAAGTCACTTTTAATTGCAAGTTTGGCAGTTCAAGTTCACCAGCTGCTCCTCGGAAACCCTACACAGGGTCATTATGGGTCAGAAACAACTTGACAGCACTTAACAACAGCATTATTATTTCCCCCAAGAAACAGGAATAGGTAACAGGTACTTCAGGTAGTCAATAATTTTACACAGGTCTGAGTGAATTTTTAATCTATAAGGAGGTAAGATGAAAGGTATCATTTGAGTTAAGTTTTGAGTTTAATATGCTTATAGCAAGCCAGTTAACCTGTGAACTGTCAAACATCGCTTTCAAAATTACATGTTAATTAAGTAAATGAGGTCATTAAAACACATTTTTAAGAAAAGTTTATGTGTTAGCAGAGTCCACAAAGACAAAGTTCTACACTCTATTTTGGTGAGTAGCATCTGGGATCTTAGGAGCTCGTGAGCAGCCATCTAAGGTACAACTATTGGTCTTAGGAAGAAAGAAGAGTGATAAGAATTGAAGATGCTGGGAATCAATGAATCCAACGGACTAATGGAACATGTGAACATCCATCTCCATGACTCTGAGACCAGAAGAACTAGCTGGTGCCCGGATACCACTGCCAACTACTCTGAAAGGGACCACACTGGAAGAACCCGGACAGACTAGGAGAGAATGTGGACCAAAACTCAAGATTACAGAAGACAGGGCCTACTGGTCAAAAAAAGACTGGAGACACCCAAGACTATAGTGTTCAACCACTCTTTAGAGCTGGAAGGGAACTCACCTTTGTAGCCCAGTTTTCAGCTGAGTGGTAGGTGGGTTTATAGAGGGGATGACAATACTGGTGGGGTGTGCTCACCATAGAGCAGTCAATCATTTGGGATCAGAAGGGAGAGCTTACTTAAGGATGGAGTTGAGAGGGGATGGGGAGGTGGTGGAATGGGAATAGGAACCATGGGGAGACAGTGGGATAACTATTTTTACATGGAAGGGATTGCAGTAATTGAGATGAAACAGAGTGTGTGTTTTGTTGAATGCAAAACTGATGATCTTGTCTGTAGACCTTTGCTCAATTCACAATAAAAGGTTAAAAAAAGTTTATATGTTAATGTCAAACCTAAAATCCTTCAGGCACATTTTGTTTACCTTTGGCAGAAGCAATGGTTCAAGATTTCAAAACATGCACTGTTTGTACATAATGTTATGAGACATTAATGTAATTCACATTGTTATGTGCCGTGGAGTCGGTTCTGACTCATAGCGACCCTGCACAGGGTTTCCGAGGCTGTTAATCTTTATGGGAGCAGAACACCTCATCTTTTTCCTGTGGAGCAGCTGGTAGTTTCGAACTGCTGACCTTGCAGTTCGCAGCCTGATTCGTAACCACTACACTACCAGAGCTCCATGTAATTCACATAGGGAATAGATTATGGTGGCGCAGTGGATTAAACACTGACTTGATAACCAGAAGATTGGCGGTTCCAACCTATCAGCTGCAGCCTGGGAAATCCTATAGATCAGCAGTTTTACTATGTCTGATAAGAACACTATGAATATGAATTGACTCAACATCACTGGGTTTGATTTTGGGTAGCAGAATGGGTTCAGTGTTAGGCTAACTGAAATGGTAGTGGTTTGGATCCACCAGCCGCTCCCTGGGAGAACGATATAGCAGTCTGCTCCTGTACAGATTTACAATCTTGGAAACCCTATGGAGCATTTCTACTCTGTATTATAGGGTCGCTATGGGTCAGAATCAACTCAGCAACAATGAAATGAGTACAAGCTTATTTACAATTTATTTTGGGGTCACCTCTAACCATAATCAGTGGTTAAGATTGTAGTCTTGGTTTGATGAATATGGTTTCTTTCAAGAAAAAAAGCATGAGACATAATTTTCTCTGTATTTTAAGCACTGACAAGTTAAAAATTTGGTAGAAAAAAATGTTGTTACAAAAATTAGATACATCTTGGCCTCCTATCGCAAGAGAACAGCTTTGTTTCTATCACTATAAGCCCATAGAATTGGCTCCCCAGAGTCATGACTAACTCCTAGTTCCTTCAAAGATGTTTCTTGAGGACACAATAAAAATGTTTTAAAAAATTGGCTCACGCATACAGAAACACACACATGAAAGATGTATTTAGAGATGAGCTATGATTTAATGGGCAAATCAGACTGTATACTTAATACTTTACTCATTTTTAGGAAACTTATTATTAGCAAGACACCCACACATGGGTATTCAGAATTGAGAAGAAAAATTTTCCCTTTTTCTATTTTGACACCAAGTTTTAATGAGTATTATAAATAAAATTCTCACACTGAATTATATTTTTTCTTCAGAAAATCTAGGTAATTTTCCCTTCAACTTAATTTTTTTTAAAAAAACGACCTCTTATTCTTAAGTCTGTATAGCTCTAAATTTCTTTCTTTCTTTTTAATACCCAGTTTGAATTTATTTAGATGCCTTTTTGAATAGGCATTGAAAAGCCAGAAATGAATTAGTGACCTGTTCTTCAAATTTAGAATCCTGGTTAAGATAGCCTAAAAGGATAGATGGTGAATCAAATGATTTCTGACTTCTTTGGGATTTCACACAATGGTAGACCTATTATGTTAAAAGTATACTCTGCTCTTTGTAGAAGGAACTGGGATAATGTAAGCAGTTTGTGATTGGCTGCTAACTGAAAGGTTGGAGGATCTAATCTACCCAGCAGTGCTAAAGAAAAGACCTGGCAATCTGCTTCCATAAGGATTATAACCAAGAAAACTCTACCAAGCTCAGTAACACATGGGATTGCCAAGAGTCAACTCAACTCCTTGAGGCTGAATTATCTATGTCTAAGCTTTGGTGTGGCACTGTGGGTTAATGCACCAGACTGCAAAGCCGTTTGAACTGCAAGGTTGGTGGTTCAAGCTCACCAGCTGCTCTTTGGAAACCCTATACAGGGCCACTATAGGTTGGAACTGACTCAACGGCACTTAATAACAACAACAAGCTCTGGTAGCGTAGTGGTTACGAGTTGGGCTGCCAACCGCAAGGTCAGCAGTTCAAAACTACCAGTGGTTCCGCAGAAGAAAGATGAGGTGTTCTGCTCCCATAAAGATTTACAGCTTTGGAAACCCTGTGCAGGGTCACCATGAGTCGGAACTGACTCCATGGTACTTAACAACAACAACAACCCAGTGTGGCGCAGCGGGATAAGTACTGAACCACAAGGTTAGTTTGAACAAGATTGGTGGTTCAAACTTAACAGTTGCTCCTTGGAAACCCTACATAGGGTTGCTATGAATCTGAACTGACTCAATGACACTTAATAACACAACAACAACAACCCACTGATGTAAGTAATGTTGACTTTCTCTGGCTCATGAAATGTGGGTAGAAATGACAGTGGTCACTTGTGAATATAAGTGTTAAGATCCAGCTTGTGTTCTACCATGTCTCTTCCTTCCCTCCACTCTGTGAGTCTAGTCCTTGAATGAAGATGTGGAGTTGAGGCATGGTGGACTTGCAGTGAACATGTAGTCTGAGAAAGAGATAAGCCTTCCTGCTGTAAGTCACAGAGAGTGAGGCTGTATTCTGTCTTGACCCAATTTGGCTTCAGATGATGGAAGAGCATATATTTAAAGACATGTTCTATCTTATTTGCAGAGGATATTGTAATTTCCAGGAATCCAAATGTTATTATCCACCACTCATCTGTAAAGTTTGTTGTACTGTGGTGTTGCTGTGATGCTTGAAGCCACTGGTACTTTCAATAACAGCAGGATCACCCTTAATAGATACGTTTCAGATGAGCTTCCAGTCAAGACAGACTAGGAAGAAGGAGCAGCAGAATACATCTGAATGTTTAGCCACAGAGACCTTATGAATGAATAGTAGCAAAAATTGTCAGATACAGTGCCAGAAGATGAGCCTTACAGCTTGGAAAGCACGCAAAATATGATTGGGGAAGAGATGTTTTCTCAAGATAGAGTTGGCCATAATGACATGTATGGAATATGTTTGCTAGGACCTTCATTTGCTAATGTGGCACAACTAAAAATGAGGAGAAACTGCTGTAAGCTGCTATGCAGAAATGTGTAAGACTTCATTTTACTTGGATCATCCATCAACACTCATAGAAGCAGCAGTCAAAAGATCAAATGATGTATTGCATTAGGCAAATCAGCTACACAAGACCTCTTTTAAAGTGTTGAAGAAAAAAGAAGTCTTTTTGAGGACTAAGGTGTGCCTGACCCTTGTTGTTGTTGTTAAGTGCCGTCGAGTCGGTTCCGACCCATAGTGCCTGACCCTAGCCATGGTATTTTCAATAACCTCTTATGTATGCAAAAGTTGGACAGTGAATAAGGAAGACTGTAGAAGAATTGATGCAATTGAGTTATGGTGTTGGAGGAGAATTTAAAAGTTCCATGTAGTGGTTACGAATCGGGCTGCTAACCCCATGGTCAGCAGTTCGAAACTACCAGCTGTTCCACAGGAGAAAGATGAGGCTTTCTGCTGCCATAAAGATTTACAGCCTCAGAAACCCTGTGCAGGTTCGCTATGAGTCAGAACCGACTCCATGGTACTTAACAACAACAACAACAACAACAACAACAACAACAACATAGGCTGTAAAAACAACAAACAGATCTTTGTTGGAAGAAGTACAGCCAGAGTCCTCCTTGGAAGCCAGGATGGCCTGACTTCGTCTCTCATACTTGACATATTATCAAGAGGGACCAGTCACTGGAGAAAGAGATCATGTTTCGTAAGGTGGAGGGGCAGAGAAAAAGAGGAAGACTTCCAAAGAGATGGATTGGCATAGTAGTGGCAGTGATGGGCTCAGGCCTTAGTAACGATTGTTAGGTTAGCCCAGGACTGGGCAGTGTTTTGTTCTGTTGTGTATAGGGTCACTATGAGTCAGTACCAAATTGATGTCCCCCCTAACTACTATGAGTTGGTACCAACTAAACAGCACCTAACAACAACAACTTGTACAAAATATTCAATGATGCAGAAAGCATCAAAAGAAGACGGAAGGAATACACAGAGTCACTGTACCAAAAGATATGGTTGATGGTCAACCATTTGAAAGGTAACATATGATCAAGAACCAGTGGTACTGAAGAAAGAAGTCCAAACTGCACTGACGGTATTGTTGAAAAACAAAGTTCCAGGAATTGATGGAATATAAACTGAAATGTTTTAAAAAATTAATGCACCATCTTCAGCCTATAACTGATTGGAACACCTAAAATGGTGCTAGAACTTGCCCAGTGAAGTAGGCTTCTGTAGAGCCTCTTCATTGCATAAGATTATAGGTGGAATCCTGATCCACATTTAGAATCGTCTGAGGTGGGAAATTTCCAATGGAAAGGACAAGCAGACCAGCCTAGAGTGGCTAGAAGAGAAGATACTTCTTGAAAGAAAGACCAACAGGAAAAATAAAAAACAATAATGGCAGTCTGATTGACTATAAGAACAAGCAAGTTGTTTGCCGGGAAGCCATCAAGGCAAGCAGTTCGGTCCCCTCAAGGTAAACCCCCTTCCAAGACTGGAGACTCAAGGGGAATACATGAGCAGGCATGTGGTCTTGCTGGTGACCATGTTGATCTACCGATAAGGGGAAGTGGGGGAAAAACAGCAATGAAGTTGTGAGCTAAATCCAATC
>NW_006408584.1:3222695-3227061 GCF_000296735.1 Chrysochloris asiatica
TAAATAAATAAACCCCAAACAAACAAACAAACAGAGGGAATGGAAGCAAATGATGTTGAATGATGATGATGCATGGAGGGGATTGTAATCATTGTAATGAAACGAAATACGATAAGATGAATGTAAAGCTGATGTTCTTCCATGTAAACTATCACTCAATTCACAATAAAATCTTGAAAAAACTGACGCAGCCCTGGAGGCACTCACTCATGTATGCAAAGAAATTTGGTAGACTGCTATCAAATTTGGAAGAGATCCATATTTGTGCCCATTCGAAAGAGTGGTGACCCAACTGAAAACAGAAATCATTGAACAATATCATTAATGTCACATGCAAGATAATTAAAAATGGTTGCAACAGTCATCAACAGAGAACTGCCAAAAATTCAAGTCAGATTCAGAAGAGGACATGGGATTAGGGATATCACTGCTGACATTAAATGGATCTCGGCTGAAAGCAGAGAATATTAGAAAGATGCTTATTTGTGCTTTATTGACTGCAAAGGCTTTCAACTATGTTGATTATGCCAAACTAAGGCTAACATTGCAAAGAAATGGTGATTCCAGAACACTTGATTGTTTTCATGAGGAACCTATACAGAGACCAAGAGGTGACAGTTGTTAGAACAGAACAAGGAGATACTGAATGGTTTAAAATCAGCAAAGGTGTGCATCTGGGTTGTATCTTTGCAACATACTTATTCAGTCTGCATGGTGAGCAAATAATCCAAGAAACTGGATTCTATGAAGAAGAACATGGCATCAGGATAGGGAAAATATAACAACCTGCAACATTCAGATGATGCAACCTTGTTTGCTAGAAGTGAAGAGGACTTAAATTACTTACTGATGAAAATCTAAGGCTACATCCTTCATTAGAATTGAACCTCAATGTAAAGAAAACAAAAATCCTCACAACTGGACCAATAAATAATGTCATGATAAATGAAGACAAGCTTGACACTGTGAAAGACTTCATTTAGCTTGGATTTATAATCCATGCTCATGGAAGTAGCAGTCAAGAAATCAAACAACATATTGCATTAGGTAAGTCCTGGTATGGTGCTGTGGGTTAATGCGCCAGACTGCAAAGCCATTTGAACTGCAAGGAGGCAGTTCAAGCTCACCAGCTGATCCTTGGAAACCCTATACAGGGTCGCTATGGGTTGGAATTGACATGACGGCACTTAACAACAACAACATTGCATTAGGTAATTCTGATATACAAAATCTCTTTAAAGTGTTCAAAAGCCCAATCCAGAACCTTCTGAGGTGGGACATTCCTACTAGAAAGGAAAAGCAGACCCGCCTGAAACAGCTAGAGTGACAGATGATTCATATTCAAAGAAAGAACATCAGGAAAAACCCCAAACAAACATGGCACTTTTTTTCTTGCTACAAGAATACAATGACATATTCTTCTTGCTACAAGAATAGGCAAGTTGTTCCCCGGGAAGCTATCAAGGCAAGGAATCAAGTCCCTTAAGGACAAACCCCCCTCTAAGACTGAAACTCAAAGGGAATACATGAGTAGGCACGTAAACTTGCTGGTAACCACATTGGTCTACTGGTGAGTGGAAGAGGGGGAAAAGCAGCAATGAAGAAATTGGTTGAGTTCAACCATGTTCCCTAGACTTCTATTGATCTAGAGATGAGAGAGAGAAGAGGAAGGACTGGTTGGTCCAAAGTGTGGTGAGACCTAGGGACACCTGAGCCCATGGACAAGGATACAACCATGGGGGGCTAGCGCTGAGAGTGAAGCATTCAGTTGATATGAAGTGAGGGCAGATGCACAAGAACACCCAAACCTGCAGATAGTACCCATCTGACCTAGCCTTGATGGCTAGATAATCAGAACTCACCTAGAGGAAGACAAAAAAGAAAACAATTTTTGATAAAGGAAACGAGGGTAAATTGCTACAATTTGATGAACTTGACCTATATTTATGGAGGTAGTGACTCAAAATGCCACAGAGAGAGGAGTCTTCACATCAAGTATCAATACTATCCCCTCTCTATACAGGGCAGATAGGGACGGGAAACTTAGACACTGGCTACCTAAAATGAGGGGGCAATAAAGGCACGAAGTGACCGGCTAACAAGGTTTCAAGAGGGAGTTTAGTTTAGGAGTGTGTGGAGGAAAATAGAGTCCCCACTGTTCAATTTTCATCTTGTCTAGATGGGTCTGGTAAATAGAGATGGGATGAGATTCTTATGATTCAATAGTATGTAATTGTTATCATGACTAATTGTGACTGTCACAATTGTAAAGGTAGAAGTTTCGTAACAAAAACTGGGGAGTAGTTAATCTCAGTCTAGAAACAGAGGACCCTAGAACCATCAAGGGAGATGAGCACAAGCAGAATGCAGGACCTTATCCAGAGAAGCAGCAACACCAGAGATGAGGACTCTAGACTCATGGAAAGAGAGGAACTGACATCTAGTGGCCTGGAGGCAGACTTGCAGAATGTGCCTTTTGGTGGTGTAAATTATCATATATACCTGAGTGTTTAAAACACAGAGCTAAAATGAATAGAGTGAAATACTGTTAACTGATGGTACATGGAAGGGATTATAATCATTGTAATGAAACAAAGTATATGATTTGTTGAATGTAAAACTGTTGATCTGTCCTGTAAACTTTCACTTAATTCACAATAATACTTAAAAAGAAAAATAAAGTGTTCAAGAGCACAAGATATCAGTTTGAGGACCAAGTTTCACCTGGCTTAAGCTATGGTATTGTCAATTGCCTCATATGCATGTGAAAATTGGGCAATGAATAAACAAGACTAGAGAAGAATCAATGCATTTGAATTATGGTGTTAGAGAAGAATCTTAGAAGTACATAGACTGTCAGAAGAACAAACAAATTTGTGTTGGAAGGAGTACAGCCAGAGTGCTCCTTAGAAGCCAGGATGGTGAAACTTCGTCTCTCATACTCTGGATATATTATCAGGCAGGACCAGTTCCTGGAGAAGGACATCATGTTCGGTAAAGTGGAGTGTCAGTGAAAAAGAAGAATATCCCCAATGAGATGGACTGACACAGTGGCAGCAGCAAAAGGCTTAAACATCACAGTAATTGTGAGGATGGTACAGGACCGAGCAGTATTTCGTTCTGTTGTGCATGGGGTCTCCATGAGTTAGAATCGACTTGATGGCACCTGGTGTGGCGCTGGGGGTTAATGCGCCAGACTGCAAAGCCGTTTGGACTGCAAGGTTGGCGGTTCATGCTCAACAGCTGCTCCTTGGAAACCCTATACTAGGGTTGCTATGGGTTGGAATCGACTCGACGGCACTTCACAACAACAACAACAACAAATGTTATTATGAGTAGTTAGCTTTTTTGAAAGCTTTATAGTAACAAAGTATATTTTGCTTTTAAAAGAAAAAATTGTAACTCTAAGTTTTACTTTCTGAATATATTGGGGGGGGAAAATAAAATTTTCACTCAAGTCAGATGAATCAAACACTATTTAATTACTGAGGATTGTTGTTATTGTTAGGTGCCGTTGAATCAGTTCCGACTCATAGTCACCCTGAGTAGGGTTTCTAAGGAATGACTGTTGAGTTTGAACCGCCAACCTTCGTGGTTCAAATCAACCTTGAGGTCCAGTGTTTTATACCACAGTGCCACAGCAGGAGGTGTGGATATGATTTACATATTTTAATGTTATTTTGAAATTGGTAAAACTAAAGATCTTTTCTACTTCAGTTCAACAGTAGCCTACACATCTCTCTGTACATTTTAAGCTAAGTGAGTCTATATCTCAAAATATCTGAGGGAGCTTTAAGTAGTTTGTGGAAATTTTTCCTATATTTTAATTCCATTTTTCCATGAACTTTTGAAGCCTTCTTGTATTAAAAAAGACTGAGTACTAGAGATTTGTTAACAATAGAACAGTGATTTCCAAAAAAGAAAATGAAATGAACAAAAACTTAAATCTAAAATTCTGCTCTTATTTTCTTGGGCCAATTAGTTCCTTAGGATAGTAAACACATTTTGGTCTATCGTCACATTTTTTCAAGGAGAGGCTAAATTTTCACTTGTGTTAATAAAATACGAAAACAACAATATGCTGCCATTGAGCTGATTCTGACTCACGGTAACCCCATGTGTTATAAAATAGAAGTGCTCCATAGGATTTTCTTGGCTATAATTTTTACTGAAGTAGACGAATTGTTGGGTGGGTTCCAAACACTAGCCAAGTTAAGTGCAAACCATTTGTGCCAGTTGGGGATCTCTGTGGCATCTTAAAATCAGTACAATCATAGTTAAAATAAGTACAATCCTATGTATGGAGTTTATCAAAGTTATTTCTGAAGATTTAGATTTTTCTGCTCTGGTAGCGTTGTTGTTGTTG
>NW_006408584.1:3227824-3240246 GCF_000296735.1 Chrysochloris asiatica
AAAAATGCTTGGTTAAAAACAGTGATTAGTTGCACAAAGATGAAAGGAAGAAGAAATAGGCCATATTTATGTGTGTGTTTTTTTCCATGCTAATATGCTATGTGTACAAATAGAATATTTAGTCATGTTCTTGAGAAAACCACAGAGCTTTAACTAGTTATCTAGACTATAAGAGTTCTAAATTAAGTTCTGGGTGAAGCTTTTATAAGTCACAATGTTTAATATAGATTTCTTATGCTGCCCATGATCTGTCTTTATTTCTAACAGTATATTCAGTGGTATCACTATTTATAAACAGAAATTCTTTGTAAACTTTCTTTGCCAAAAAACAAACATCCTGTTGTTATTGATCAGTCTGGGCTCTTTGGTCAATTTTCAAAGGTTTCAATTTACTTTTGTGACAAGTAAAGGAGAATAAATGAAAATCCAGACTTGAGTCTGTACAATGAACATTCTTAGTTAGCATACTGATTATGGGTTTGAGCTGCAGCGTTATCTATCTTTTGATATTTATGTGATTTAGAAGATAAATTCAGCTTATTATAATGTATATACTTAAAGAAAGAAATTATAAATTAACCTAAAAAAACCCTGTAGTTATCTGGAAAATACTTGCTGTCTTGCCAAATTGAACCAAGAGTAGTGGATGTCTCCCTAATGCTAAAATAGTTGGCCTCTTAGAAATAATAATAATAAACAGATATTTTGCTATTATTCAATATCCTAAATCAAATTTAGAACAATATAAGTCTTAATAAATGCTTTCTATTATAAATAAAAATAATCCATGGTTCTGTTAAAATGAAATAAAATCATCATTTAAAATGCTTAATAGAGGCTAAGGAGTCCTGGGGTGTGGCACTGTGGGTTAAGGCACCAGACGGCAAAGTTGGCTTGAACCGCAAAGTCAGCAGTTCAGGCTCATCAGCCGCTACTTGGAAACCCTATACAAGGTCATTATGGGTCAGAACTGACTCGAAGGTACTTAACAACAACAGTATAGGCTATAACATAAGTACATATCCTTCAGTTTGACAACATGGATGGAGCTTTAGGTGTCATGGCAATATACATGCAATTGCATTTTTTAACCTTTCAATAAATTACTTACATGACAACAATTTTACAAAATACTACGCTCTCAAAACTGGTATTGTTGTTAAGTGCCATCAAGTCAGTTCCAATCACAGTGATCCTGTGTAGGGTTGCCAAGGAGCAGCTGGTGAGTTTGAACCACCAAACTTGAGATCCAAACTGACCTTTCAGTCTGGTGCATTGTCCCACAGTGTAAGACAATGGCTAAATACACAGACTGATGAGTTTATGTACTTGGTTAGTAATTACTAGCTTTGCAATTGTTGGTAAGTTACTTAGCATCTCTGAGCCTCCTGTGTGGAGATAATGATAATCCCCAAACTACTGTCCTGAGATTGTCTATAAGCCATAAACCTTAAACCAAACTATCCTCTGATGTGTTCTTAAAATCAAACAACAGTTTGGCTTAATTAGTAAAGAATGTCTGCCTTGAGTCAATGAATTGTACATGTAGAAATAAATGACTTGGTATATGTTCAATGTGCATATTTTCAACAACAACAAAAATAAATTATTTTTTGGTATAATTCAATAACTCTATATAACGGTTATAAAAATAATTATCATTTGTATAAGGTTATTGTCAGAGTCCTGGAGTAGTACTGTAGGATATGCACTAGGCTGCTAACTGAAAGGTTAGGACTCCAAATCCAACAGCCACTCCTTGGAAACCCTATACAGGGTCACTATGATTCGGAACCGACTTGACAGCACTTAACTACAACAAGGTTACTGTCAGGCTCAAACAAATAAATTTATATACAATGCTTGATAAATGCCAACTTATTCTTAACAAACTACTAATAAAAACCAGTTTCCATTGAGCCAATTTTAATTCATTAGTATCCCATTTGTCCAGAATTTGTTCATAGAATTTTTATGGCTGTGATCGTTCAGAAGTAGATGGTCATACTTTCCTTCTAAGTATCTATGGGTTGACTTGAACCTTCGCTCTGGTTAGTAACCGCACATAAACTGTTCACCTAATTGTTCAAAACTATTAACAGATGTGAATTACTAATGACAAAAGACTAATTAGGAGTCCTGGTGTGATATTGCAGTACAATGCAATGGACCACAAAGTCATTTTGAGCCACAAGGTCGGCAGTTCAAACCCACCAGCTACTCGTCACTATGAGTTGGAACCAACTTGATGACACTTAACAACAACAATAACAAAGATTATTTTGAAAAATATTTTTGCAATTACTAATAATTAACTTATTTTGAAGAAAAAGTCCATTCTATAGCCATTACCTTTATTACTGAAATCATCAATTAACACAATTTCTGCTAAATATTTCCTTGGAGTCCTTTTAATTACACTGTGGACTGTTCTCATGAGGGTTGACCATCCTTCATTATGGAAGACAATGACAACACTGGAAGTCAGCAGGTTTTCATCATAATGCCAATATTTGCATCTGCAAAAGGAAAATTTAATCATAATTACTAGATAATCTCTAATCTTTGTTCTGAGTTTATTATGATTATGTTTTCTGATTAGATTAAGTATTACTGATTTAACTAAGTTAATGACATACAACCATTTTCATTTTAACAGAAACAACCAGCTGAACAGAGAGGGTACAAATGAAGTTACCCCTAGACAAAGGTGCTTCCTATCCAACTGGTACTTACCTTATGATAAACAGAACTAATTTGTAAATTTATGTTTCTCAGTGGGGGATACTTAAATTATTTACAACTCTCAGGGTTTTCTTTTTTTTTTTCATGACTTAGATCTCAATATACTGGACTTTTAATAAACAACATCATCATAAACAGAAAAAAGATTTAAATTATCAAGGATTTCCTTTCACCTGGATCTACAATCAACACTCATGGAAGCAGCAATCAAGAAATCAAAGGATGCTGAAATTAGAGAGAAGAAGAAAGGCTGGCTGGTCTGAAGTTTAGGGAGCTGTGTGAACTCCTGAGCTCACAGGCACTGACATAGCCACTGGGGGTTAGAGCTGAGAGTGAAGTGAGTGAAGTGCAGAGAGGCGTGTGTGAACTCCCAAACTTGCAGCTAGTACCCATTTGACCTAGCTTGGATGGTTAGCTGACCAGAACTTGACCAGATGAAGATAAGTAATGTGAGTAAGTGTAAATTGCTACAATTTGATGAACTGGATCTTTGTTTATGGATGCAGTGGCACAAAATTCCAACTGAAATGGAAGGATTCTTCATATCAAGGATTAAGTTTGTTTTCTCAGTGCACTGGGTTGATGGAAACAGGCAATTTAGGCATTGTCTATCAAAAATGGGGGGCCAAAAAAAGGGGGGTTATGAAGGCATGAAGTGGCTGGCTTACAAGCTTTCATGAGTGTGCTCAGTTTTCCCTCTTTCCAGATGGATCTGATGAAAGGGGATGGAGGATGATGCTGACAGGATTTTATGACTGAACGGTAAGTAACTGTTAGCAGGATTAATTGAGATAGTCACAACTGTAATTATAGAAGATGTGTAACTAAAAGTGGAGAGTAGTTAATCTTTCATGTCAGGAATGGAGGATCCCAGGATCATCAAGAAGGAAGAGATGTGTGCAGCATGAGATCCTACCTAGAAAAGTGGCTACAGCAGAGACAGTGGCAGACGCAATGGTATGGAGAGATAGATAGCACAACTGTGGACTCTAAAGCCATGGATTGAGAAAGGTTGTGTGCTTGCAGGCAAGAGACTGGCTTGCAAAATGTGCCCTTTGGGTATTTAAATACATACATATTTTTTCTTTTGTATGTATACCTCAAATATTTTTACTTTGTTGATTTGTGAAAAATAAGATGTAAAAGGGAAACCAGAGAGGAAGCAGGGTAACTGCTGTTGCAGGGAGGACTTTGTAATCATTTAAATGAAACACAATGTGTGACTGGTTGAAAGTAAAGTTGATAATCTTGTCTGTTAACCATCATCACTCAATTCACAATAAAAAGTATAAAAAAAGAGAAATCCAAGGATATATTACATTAAGCTTATCTGCTGCTTAAAGAACTCTTTAAACTGTTAAAGAGGAAAGGTAGCACTTTGAGGACTAAGGTACACCTAACCCAAGCCCTGGGATTTTCAGTCATTTCATATGTATGTGAAAGCAGAACAATGAATAAGAAAACCAAAGAACAGATGCCTTTGAATTATTGGTTGATGAAAAATACCGAATGCACCTTGGATGGGCAGTCAAACATACAAATCTGTCTTAGAAGAAGTACAGTCAGAATGCTCATTAGAAGTGATGATAGCGAGACTTCATTTCACATACTTTGGATATGTTATGAGGAAGAACTAGTCCCTGGAGAAAGACATCATGTTTGGTAAAGTAGAGGGTCAGAAAAAAAAGAGAAAAACACTCCATGAGATGGACTTACACAGTGGTTGAAACAATGGCTCTAACAGGAATGACTGTAAGGCTGGTGCAGCACTGTATTTTCATGTGGTTACTATGAGTCAGAACACATGCAACAGCACCTAACAATAGATTTCAGTTTATTTTCCTTTTTGAAACAAGCTTTTAGTGCAAGGGAGTTACTTCACTTACTCTGAATAAACCACTATGTTGGAAAGATATTCAGTCTCATATGGCTAAAATATTCTGGAAACCAAACAGACTGACCTGAAGTATATTTAGCAGACATTCAGAAATTTACTGTTGAATGAATAAGCAACATTCTAATATTGTTTAGAGCTATTAGACTGCATGAAGAAGGATCTGTACTCTACACAAACTTATTTGAAATAGGAATGAAGTTGCCATAAATATTTTCCTAATTAGAAAGAAACCCCAAACCAAAACTAAAACCAAATCAGTTGCTACTGAGTGGATCCCAACTCATAGAGAGCCCACGTGTCTGAGGAGAACTGTACTCCATAGGGCTTTCAATGGTAGAGTTTTTGGAAGTAGATGGCATTTCTTCAGAGATGCCTCTGAGTGAACTTGAACCTTCAACTTTTGTTTAGCAGCCAAGTGAGTTAAACATATGTACAATTGAGACTCCAAAACCAAAAACAATGAAGACCAACCTTATACAGACCACGAGGCACAGTTTTTTGAGCTTCATAGAAACACACTATGAGTACACAGAGTACAAACATTCACACATACACATTTATCTTTTATTTTTTCTGATTGGCTACAGAAGAATAAATAGTATGAACAAGATAGACTAATGAGAATGATTAGACACCCATGTTCTTTCTGCAGGCATTAGTTTTCAGAGTTTACATTTGGAGCTCATTGTTAAATGCCATTGAGTTGGTTCTGACCCACCGTGACCCTGTCACTTCCTTAATCAGGAGCCCTGGTAGTATAGTGGATTATGTGTTGGGCTACTAACTGAAAGGTAATCATTTCAAATTTACCAGTTGCTCTGTGGAAGAAAGATGAGGCTTTTTGTTCCCATAAAGGTTTACAGCCTTGAAAACTCTGTAGTGGGTCGCTATGAGCCAGAACTGACTTGGTGGCACACAACCACCGCCACCACCTCCTTAATAAGTGGAAGGGAAGGGATTTTGGTTTTGTACTCACCCAATCGTATGAGAAAGATTTTTTTTTTAATACCAAAAGCTTTTCATGAAGCAGTAAGTAAGCTAGTACCAAAGATGAAACTAAAATTTAAACCAAGATTTGTTGTTGTTATGTGCTGTGCAGTCGGTTCCGACTCATAGCGACCCTGTACAGGGTTTCCAAGGCTGTAAATCTTGACGGGAGCAGAAAGCCTCATCTTTCTCCCTTGGAGCAGTTGGTAGTTTCGAACTGCTGACCCTGAGATTAGCAGCCCGATTTGTAACCACTACGCTACCAGAGCTACTAAACCAAAATATATAGATGCAATAATTAACATTATCAGCTTGATCAAATACAAATATTTAGGAGAGTAATCATACTAATGAAAGGGCCTGAACCAATTAAGTATGGAAACAATCCTTTCTCCAGGTACTTATTGCCCTTTCAAAATTGGTGAAAATTTTCTATGTTCTTAAGGGTTATTTTTATAGAAAAGCACCCTGGGATTTTAAATCTATTTAATCTTACTTCTTGTATTTGGATGTTCTCATTAAATATCTATTCTGTACCCACTAAGCCCTATGCTCTGAGCTAGACACTAGAGCTATAGTATCAAATAAGACAAAATGAAGCCCACAATATTAAAAGAGAGGCATGCAGTGAAACTTCGTACTTTTCCTGATTGTTATCAGTGAGCAAAATGTAGAGTGCATATGACAAGTAGAACGCAGCCTTGAACATATGATCAAAAAGGCATCTTGTTGACATCAAGGTGAGACCAGAATGATGATTTTAAAAAAGTACTAAGACCAAAGAAGTGGAAAGGGAGTGAATGTTGATTGTATAGCCAAGTAAAATGATGTCTTTGATAACTTCAATCTTTACTCCATTTATCATGATGTTACTTATTGCTCCAGTGGGGAGGATTTTTGTTTTCTTTATATTGAATTGCAATCCATCCCAAAAGCTGAGGTCTTTAATCTTCATCAGTAAGTATTTTAAGTTCTTTTTGCTTCCAGCAAGCAAAGCTGCATCATCTGCATACTGAAAATTAATAAATCTGCGTAGTGGTTACGAATCAGGTTGTGAATCTCAAGGTCAGCAGTTCGAAACTACTAGCTGTTCCATGGGAGAAAGATGAGGCTTTCTGCTCCTGTAAAGATTTATAGCCTCGGAAACCCTGTACAGGGTCGCTATGAGTCAGAACCGACTCCACGGCACATAACAACAACAGTCTTAATGCCACATTCTTTTTCATATAATCTAACTTCTCAGATTATTTGCTTGGTATACAAATTGAATAAGTAGGTTGAAAGGCTACAACTCTGATTTTACCTACAATACCTTTCCTGATTTTAAACCATTCAGTATCCCATTGTTCAATTCTAACAATTGCCTGTTGGTCTATGTACAGCTTCCTCATGAGCACAATGAAGTATCCTGGAATATACATTCTTTGCAATGTCACCCATGGTTTATCACGAGCTACATAGCTGAAAGCCTTTACATAGTCAATAAAGCACACAAACAAATTTCTGGTTTCTTTGCTTTCAGTCAAGAGCCATCTGACATCAGCAATATCCCTAGTTTCAATCCCACTTCTGAATCCAGCTTCAATTTCTGGCAGTTCTCTGTCAATTTACTTTTGCAATCATTTAAAAATTATTTTCAGCAGAATTTTACTTGCATGTGATATTAATGATATTTTAGATGAGGTATTGGGGTAAACTTCCCTTCTTTTATATAATTTCTCTGACTCTTCTAGCAGAGAATCTGTAGTAACAATTTTTATTTTAAAAAGGCCATGTGAAATAAGAATGATACATTTTAAAAAATGGGTAGGTCTTCTTATACATGATTTACTAATTCCTGCTCTCTGGCATTTCAGAGCTTAAGTTATATTAAGTAATAATAATAACCCCTGCTCTGATCTCAAATGTTCATATCCACATTACAGACTTGAAAAAATGATTAAAGCTATATAGAGAGTTATTCTTTGAATAATTTTACAAAATATTTCACGGTTGCTGTGAGGGTCAGGTTCTTGGTATTAGAAGAAAAGTATGAGAATAAATAATCTTCACAGCAGCTTATTTGTAATTTAACTTATATTCTTTCTTTACCAGCTATGGTTTTTCTTTTTTTAAAAAACATTTATAGTTAACCATGTATTCAGATTTTAGTCTTAATGGATAAATACAATCTAATTCAGAAGCTATGAAAAACTTGCACTTTTAAAGTTGCAACTGTCTGCGATCTATATATGCTATGATTAATATAATGTTTTGTAGGGTAGTACTCTATGTTTGTATGTGGAAGTTATTCATCTTGACCTTTTTAAAAGTTGCATCTCACTTCTATTTAATTCACTGAGAATATCAAGAGATCACAGTGGCTCTACTCTGTAAGATAAGATTACTGAACTGTGAATCATAAAGTCAGTAGTTCTAATCCACCAGCAATTCCTTGGGAGAAAGATGAGGCTTTCTGTTCCTGCAAATATCTAAAGCCTTAGAAATCCTATACAGGATCACTATGAATCGGAACCAACTAGATGGCGCTTAACAACAATAAACAAGAAGTCATTTTGGATTTTCTTGTAAACCATCTAAATCTAATGGGGAAGATTCTTTAGGCATAGAAAAAAAAAAATCCTCAATTTGGAAAATTGTTTTTCCTAACTATTCACTTTTATTTTTAAATAAATTGAGACTCTAAACCTCCTTTGTTCATTCCCATGACAAAAGGAAGTGGAAAAATGCTTACAATTCACATAGAACAGTGCTGACAGCCAAGAGTTGAATAAATCAGTAATACAAATGTAAAATTTTACTTAGCATTCAGAAACCAATATACATTTTCAATGAAAGTAAATTATCACAGTTAAACCTAATCACTCATGTTCAACAGATTGAGAAGAATGGATTTCATCCAAGTAAATAGTTTCTATGCACTTTAGTTGAAATAAGAACAGGAACTGTGGTAGATTTTATTCCTTACAGTATTATCGCACAAAGTGTATTAAAGAATCTAGCCTCAAATGAAATGTAAAGATCAACTACCCAGCTATCTGGATGCGTTCCATTTGTCAATGTATTCTCAGGAAAGACTGCTATAATAATTCAACACAGACTAGACAACATACGGGGAAACACTGCAGCCCTTAGTTTGCATATAATTAATTCCTCTATAAGCACAATCTAAAACTGCACTGGCATGGTTTATTATTATTTTTTGGCAACAATGATCATATTGCTGGTTCACAAATCCCCAGAACTTTTTACCTCAAATTACTGCTGAGTTCAATATTTCTCCTTCTGTATTTTTGCATTTGAACTCAGTATAAAATGCCATATCTTAGGCTGGGTTTTCCAGAAAAGCAAAATTAGTGAACACACACATGCACACACAGAAAGAAAGAGAGAGAGGTTGATTTCTTTCAAGGAAATAATTTGCACGGTTGATGACAAACCAGATAAGAGGATCCAAAGACAGGAAGAGCCTTGCCAGAGCAGGCAGAGATGATACACCAGGCCACACTCCCAAGGAAACTCTCTTTCCATGAATCACGCCCTCCTGTAAGCTGAGACTTAAATTATGCCCCATATTAACCCTGTTTCAACATGTTGTCATTGTTATGTGCCATCATGTCAATGCTGATTCATAGCGACCCTATGTATAACAGAAGGTAACATTGCCCATCCTTGCCTAACATTGCCTGCACCATCCTTGCAATTGATGCTACGTTGCAGCCACTGTGTCAATTCATTTACTGAGGGTCTTCCTCTTTTTCGCTGACCCTCTATTTTGCCAAGCACGATGTCTTTCTCCAGGGACTGGTCCTACTTGGCAATACATGCAAAGTACGTGAGAAGAAATCTCACTATTCTCATTTCAAAGGAGCATTCTGGCTGTACTTCCAATACAAATTTGTTCTTCTGGCAGTCTATGGTATATTCAATATTCTTTACCAATACCATAATTCAAAGACATTGTTGCTTAGCTTTCTTATGCATTTGAAGCAATTGAAAATATCATGGCTTGGGTTGGTGGTGGTTATGTACCGTGGAGTCAGTTCTGACTCATAGCGACCCTATACAGGGTTTCCGAGGCTGTAAATCTTTACGGGAGCAGAAAGCCTCATCTTTCTGACCTTAAGGTTCGCAGCCTGATTTGTAACCACTACACTACCAGAGCTCCTTATGGCTTGGGTTAGGGTACCTTAATCTACAAAGTGACACTTTTGCTTCTTAACACATTTAAGAGATATTTTACAGCAGATTTGACCAATGCAATACAACTTTTGATTTCCTGAGTGCTACTTCCATGGGCATTGATTATGGATCCAAGTAAAAGGAAATCTGTGAAAACTTCATTTTTTTTTTGGTGTTTATCATGATGTTGCTTATTGGTCTTTTATGAGGATTTTGGGTTAGGATTTACAACATGTAAAATGGAGGTTAAGTACATCAGATAACAAAATGAAAAATTCCCACACAATACTGGGAATCATGGTTTAACCAATTTGACACATAACATTAACCATCACATTTCATCTTTGTGGAGTGATATGGTGTGGTGTGGTGCTACAGGTTAATGTGCTGGACTGCAAGGTCAGTTTGAACTGCTAGTTGGCAGTTCAAACTCACCAGCCATTCATTAGAAACCCTATGCAGGGTCGCTATGAGTTGGAACTGACTCAATGGCACTTAACAACATTATGTTTATGCTTACTGTATCTTTATATCTTTGGTTTCCTACACATGCTCCAGCAAGTCGTCTGTATTCAATGATTTTATGGGTGAATTTATCTGTTCTTCCTAGGTTACTATGCTGAAAACTGGATTCATATGATTTCTATCTCTTCATCCACTGTTTAAATGAATGAACATGAAAAGGTCAAATATTGTGCTTTAAAGCTATTCCTGAGAGGTTGATATCACTCCATTCATCAATTGCATCTAACTGTACTATTATTCACACTCCATTACTTTATCTTGTCCTCAGGGATCTAAAGACTTTACTCAAATATCCTGCTAAAATCAAGACATATTAGGTACGTCTCCTGGTCCACTAGTGTAAACTTATGTCTTCTTTTAGATGCAATTGAGTTTGGTCTGACTCCTTTTCATACACTAATGCTGGCATCCAGTGACTACTTTTAGTATTCATAAGTGATCTACTTTAGTATTTATAAATGATCTCCCCTAGTATCCTGGTATGGCATTGTGGGATCAGCGCTGGACTTTGAACCACAAGATCGGCAGTTCAAACCCACCAGCTGCTCCTCGGAAACCCTAGACATAGTCACTATGAGTCAGAACCAACTAGATGGTGCTGAACAGCAACAACTAGTATCTTACTGTGTATCAATGTCAGATTATCAGAGCCAAATTTTCCTCTCACTTTTTGAAAATGAACAATATTTCTCACCTCAAATTTCCTAAAATCTCATCTCTTCACTGTACCTCTGGATTACATCGTCTCAAACTAATTTACAAGTTCTTCAACATCCTAATAGCATAATCAATATATTCTTGAAGGCTTTAACAAATTTATCACACTCTTGAAGTGATTTCTTATTTATTATCCTTGTACTTAATTCCTTAACACGTTGATTATGTGACTTTCAATAATCGGATCATCCTATAGATAGCTAAGAAGGAAACAACAACAAAAGCACGTCTATTTTTCTCATGTTAAAACCACATAATATGTCCTAGTTAGCTGCCTATTCTCTGCTTTTTATTTTATTCCAAACAGATTTTGAAAGTTACAGTTTTCTTTTGGTGGTGGGTGGTAGTGGGAATGCATGTCTGGAAGGAATATCTCTTTAATCTCACAGCCCTGCTGTGGTCCCTTCTTTAACTGGTTCAGAAGAATGGACAAGCAGTGAACATTATGTTCAACATAAGCAGATTAGAGTCATTCCCCTGGAATATAGGCTTCTGAGACTAGGTAATTTCTATGACGTTCTTGAATGGAATGATCTCCTAAGGAAATAGCTGGACAATAGCAGCCATTTCCATGAAGAAGCAGATAAAGAGAAAAGTAGACATGAGAGCCCATGTACCTCCAGAGAGACAGAGTATGTGACTTTGATTTTCAAATTTTCAACTTCTAGTTTTAAATCTTCCATGAAGATCAGGTATACTTTCTAACTTTGACATCTGTGGCATGCTTTTGTATCATTTCAACTGTTAAACAACTACTCCATTCTTTTATTAAGATCAATAGTTGGGTCTTGAAAAATTTCCAAGCATATCATCTTTCTGGATAAAACTATGTAAATGAAAAAGCATTGTTGCTAACAATAAACTTTGTTTTGGAGTATCCTGTACGGTACCAAAGTTGGAAGGCAAGAACTCAAAGCAAACATGGAATGGGTTGGCCAAATATGGCCAACAGGGTGTTTTAGCTCATCATGTCTATGGTTTCTATCAGGCTTACCTCTTCTAATCAGCTCCATCTAAATAAAGAACAAGTTGCAAGAACAAACAAGATGGCGGATTGGGTAGAGGTTCAGTGAGGAGCTCTGTCAGCAATAACACAGAGTATAAGACCAATCAGGCTCAGGGGATGGTGCCAGAACTCTGAACCACAAATAAAGGAATATTTAGAAGGTTGGAAGGCTTATAGCTAGGGGAATTTGTAGCAGAAGCAAGAAATCCATTGGTTTCTCAGTCAAAACACTCAGCTTCTCCCGGAGCCGCCATCCTGGGAGAGACCAAGCTGGGGGAAGGATCAGAGCAGCCATGGATGTCTGACAGAACAGCGGAGATAAAGGTGTGGACGTTCTTTTTTTGTATCTGTTCATTGGTCTCT
>NW_006408584.1:3240682-3254358 GCF_000296735.1 Chrysochloris asiatica
CAGAAACAGATGACCATATAAGCACATGTCCAAAAAACAAGTTGCCCCAGTTTCAAACAAATTGTTGCCTGTAAACTTCTTGCAGAACCTCGGAAACCCTATACAGGATTGTTATGAGTTGGAACTGACTCAACAGAACTTAACAACAACAATAACAAAACTTCTTGTGGGACAGATTTCCTTTTAAGGGCAAAGAGTTGGGGTGCACAGGTTTGTTTTAATCCAAACAACTAGTATGTGGGAGGAAAGAGGGCAATTTTTAGCAGAGCAGAATGACTAGAACCAGAAACTCTCCAGACCATCATGACTGAATCCTGTAGCACAGGAGCTAAAAAAAAGCTGATAAAAAACCATGACTTATGTACCTTATTAACAAAGAGCAGCACCACTGCCTACCCAGATGACTTACTGTCTCCTGTAACACAGAGCTCTCTGAAAAATCTGTATTTCTATTTATCCCCATGTTTTCTCATTTTCTCTGAGGTAGCCAGTTTCTTGGCATCCCTCAGTCAGCAGAATACAGTTGTCCACTCATTAACCATGATGTCACCTTTCCTTCGGTTTCCCATGCAGAATTTAGCTGCCAGTTATACTCAAACACAGAGGAGACTCAGAATTCACAGTTCCAAGTAAGTCTGAAGGGCTTCATTATTGGACGATAAGTAACATCATTATTGGATCACTCAGCTTGTAGCAACTTTACTACTTTACATAATGTACACAAACTCTTGCGCAGAGAACTTTGAGTGTGACTTTAGAAAACACTTCCATGTTACACATCCCAGTGATGCGCCTCCACGTACCACTGAGCGTTCTAACAAGCCCATAAGGTGTGAAAGACCGTTTCTCTATTAAAAGAAGAATGGAGAGAACTAAACAGTTGGCAGGTGTCAAGAGTGGTCACATGGGATGGTTATATGTCCCTTTCATGAGGATGTTAGTAATACCTTACACCCTGGATTCTGTAGGCACTGACTGCTTGAACAGCAATGGACAGACTATTTCAGCAAGCCAGAGAGAAGAAAAACATGAGAGCTCCTATAGAATACAAGATGATCTGTTTTCAACATCCTCAGCTGACTCCCAGAGCCAGATGGGAAGATTTTTAGAGAGATAAAATTCTTGCAGAGTAGATAGTGTTTGAGCCAAATAATGGGGGTTTTGTGCTTAGTTTTGCTATTATTTCATTTTATCTCTAACTGGGAAAATGCAGTTCTAATAATTCTATGGTTTCCAAAATACTTTCACACCCATGATACCAACTGAGTTTTATGGTAACCCTGTGAGGTAGGGAATGGCTGGAATTGTTGTTGGTTAATGCCACTGAGTCAGTTCTGACTCATAGTGACACTGTATAGAGTTTCTGAGGAAGGGTGGTGGGTTTGAACTGCCAGTTTTGCGGTTAGTAGTCCAGTGCTTATCCTACAGTGCCACACCAGAACTCCAGCTTTAAGGTTTCCTCTAAACCATACATTACTTATATACACAGATTCCTGATGTGGCCTTGTAGGATAAGTACTTGACCTTAAAGTCGATTTGAACTGCAAGGTCAGTGGTTCAAGCTCACCAGCTAGTCCTTGGAAACCCTATACAGGGTCGCTATGAGTTGGAACTGACTTGATGGCAAGTAACAACAACAATATATGTACACATGCACACACAAACAAGAGGATGAGTCAAAAATTGTCCACTCTGGCTGTAGAATTTAATAAATTTTTAAAAAGATAAATACACAATTTCTGACATAATCGCCTTGCTTTTCAATATACTTTGGCCAGCTGTCAACAATTATTTGTATTACCTTATTAAAAAATACTTTGGACTGAGCAGTGAGCCACGAAGGTCCCACTGTCTTCACTTCTTCACCAGAGGTGAATCTTCATCCTAAAAGGGCTACTTTCGGTGACCAAACAGGTGAAAAGTATGATGGAGCAAGGTTAGGATTATAGGGAGAATTTTTTAACACTTCAAAATGAAGTTTTTGCAGAGTGTCAAACAGTGTGGGCAGAGGTGTGTGGATGTGCATTACCATGCAAGATCACAATGCCTTTGGATAGCAATCATTAGGCTTCAACTCTTCAGTGATTATCCCACTGCAAAGAACACTGTTGATTTTGAACCACTTTCCTGATAGTGTTCCAATAGTGGCCCTTGAGAATCCCAGAAAACTCTAAGTATCAATTTTCCATCTGATGGTTGACTTCTGGACTTTTTCTTGGTCAGTGACTAAAGATGTTTCCATTCCATACTCTGCAGTTTACCCTAAGGACTGTAGTGATGAATCATGTCTCATCACCAGTAATGTTTTCTTTTTCTTTTTTAAGAGACACTGTTACCTTCCTTTGAGTACTGGTCCAAATTTTGTTTGCAGATGCCCAAATGTTTCTGTTCATGCTCTTCTGGAAGTTGTTTCGGTACTTATCTCACACAAATCTTTCAAAACCCAAGTTTGTCGTGGATTATTTCATAGGTAAAGCCATGGCTGATTTGCAAATTATTAGCCACATAATCCACTGCCATCATCTACTCAACAAAATCACTTCACATGTATGTTCAATGTTGTCATCAGCTGTAACGTGGATGGGTGTTTCAATATAACTGAAGTGCAGATAATTTTTGACTCATCCTTGTGTATGTGTACATATATATGTGTGTGCGGATATATATATATTCTTCCAAGCAAACATGAAAACAAATTCCTTATTTTCACCTAATATCCAAGCTATACATTGCTGCTAATGTTCAGTGCTGTTGCGTTGGTTCTGACTCATATGAGCATTTCTGAGGAGTGGCAGGTGGATCTGTACTGCTGACCTTACAGTTCAAACAGACTTTTCAGCCCAGTGCTTATCCTACGTCGCCACACCCATCACCACCAAAATGACTGCATACAATTTTGTGGCTTACTGCCATATTTTATGGGTTGTTGATACCAAATACATCAGGGAAAACTAAGAATGCTGGATTGTGCCTGTTGGGTAACTGTCTTCAAATTTTCTTCTTAGAAAAGGGAAATATACTCAGACAGATGTGTCCAGTTAATGATCTGAATTATCAAATCACACTTTGAAAAGGGGAGGGGATCTGGCAGGGAATCCTAGGATCGGACATATGTTCTTGTACATTTTTTCAAAACTTCTTGGGAAAGGGAAAAGAACATTTCACAGTGTGAGCCATATGCTTGGAGCTATATTGGACTCTAAGTTCTAATATGAGCTTAACTACTATATTCTGATTTTATAAAAGTACCAGCTCATGAAACAATGATTTTGAGCTGAAACAACAACCACCAACAGGAGTAAGGATCAATGCCGAGTGCCATGGAATGGATGTTAAGCCACTAACAGCATGAGCCAATGAAGGCTCACATCTTTGACACATTTGTTAATTATGCTGCACCTTGTACCATGAAGAATTTAGGACAGTTTACAAAGACACACAGCTGTAACAATATTATAAAAATGAAACCTAGGATAGAAAGGAAAAAATATTTTTTAAAAGGGGGATGAGATAGGAAAGATGAATCAAGAATGAATTTTAGAAGTACACAGCAGAAGGCCCAGGGCTCCTGTGTGCATAACCCTGGGGCACACAGAAAACATCTTGAACGGCACCACCCTGAGCCATGTGGCAGCCCAGATACTCAAGTCCCTAGGTACTTATTATGAGTGGGCCAAAATTTGCTGGAATTTTCTAGCAAAGAAAACTGGCAAGCTCTGTATTTAATAAGTCGGTTGTCCAGGAGAAGTACAATTATTCTTGGTGTGAACACCAGATGGAGTTTTTTTCCAGGGGGCCTCTCCTTATGCAAATGCGGAGATCAGTTTCATTGGGCTGTTTTTTCATGGAGGCTGTCAATGGAGACTGATGGCATTATACCAAAGTGCAAGTCAGTGAAAACAGTTCTGCATAGACCAAGTTGGAAATTTAACTTCAACAGAGATTTGAAAATCACACTTTGCAAACATTCCTTAGAATGTTTATTGAGTCATCTTTTTTCACATTTCATCACTCCGTGAATGATTATATGCTTTCTCAATGTACTTGAATTACAATAAGGAAGTCACATTGACCATCTGGAGAACTTACATTTCTAAGAGAAAATTTTGCCACTGCTAATCTCACGGTCCTGGTGTGGTGTTGTTGGTTAATGCGCCAGACTGCAAAGTCGTCTGAACTGCAAGGTTGCCGGTTCAAGCTCACCAGCTGCTCCTTGGAAGCCCTACACAGGGTCACTATGGGTCGGAATCAACTGGATGGCACTTAACAACAATCTCAGGTCAGCAGTTTGAAACTCCCAGCTGTTCCACAGGAAACCCTGTATGGGGTCACTATCAGTGGGAATCAACTTTAGGTTGGAGGGTAGCTTTAGGTTGGAGTTAGCAGATAATTTTCCAACAAAGTTGTTATTGAAGGAGTTGTCAATATGGAGCTATGCAGTGTTTACTTATGATGTTTTAAAAATTGATCGACACTAATGTTTCCATAGTAAAACAGCGAGATGCATTAGAACATCTTTTGAAGATTTCTTCATCTGTAAAATTCTGACTGTATAGATGTGGAGAGTATATAAAGCATAACAGTTAGGATTTATTAATTTAAAGAATAGGCAATTTCTGGGGCTAATAATAACTATATTTAGGAATTTATCTTGTTAAAGGAATTAGGAAGCCAGGTTATTCATTTATAATGCAATATAATTAATACATATAAGATGCTTACTAAATATTGTGGAGGATAAAATTTGGTAATACTACTACAAAAAATCATTAAAGTAGTCTACTTCATTTCCACACAGATTAAATTATCTATTTCTCTCTTGCATCTTTGCATCTTTGTAATTTTACATTAAATTAAATCCTCCGAAGGCTAATTTGCTGTTGCTGTTAAGTGTTGTTGAGTTGATTCTGATTCATAACAACCCTATAGGGTTATGCTTTTCGGAGGAACAGCTGACAGGTTTGAACTACTGACCTTGTGGTTTGAAGTCTGATGTTAATCCTCAGTACCACACCAGGAGTCCAAGGCTAATTAGTCGTTAAAAATGAATTGAAGTTAGTTATCAAAAGTTTAGGGCTCAAAGATGAGATAGGATGATAAGGTACGAGCTAAAAGGGTATAGTAGCTTTCACTCTGAAGAAGACAGATGCCAGGAAATCTCAAAATACAATTTGGGAAAACAATTTAGTTTATTTAGAATTTGGCAGGGAACCCAGGGGTTGAACACATGTGAGCATTGTAAATGAGGTGCATTCCACTGTTATCTGGAAACAGTACATTATGGATTTGTTCCTGTTTTCCTCAGGATCATTGGATTACAAGGCTGGCAGCTCAAAACTACTATCCATTCCTTAGAAAACCTATACAGGGTTGCTGTGAGTTGGAACCGACTCGACAGCACTTACCAATGGTGGTCTATAGGCCACAGGGGAAGATTATGATCAAAAAAGAAAAAGAAAGGCAAGATAAATCTATCATCTTACCTTTGTTTACTTGTGTGAACAGTATGGAACAAGGATATGCTAGACAGTAGAGGAAAACTGAAAACAATACAAGTAAAATCTTTTGATCTAATGATTGCACTAGGAATTTAGTCTATTAAAATAGTCAAGATGGGTAGAAAGATTTATCCACAAGCTTGTTCTTCATGTTGTTGTTAAGTGCCATCAAGTTGGCCCTATATAGGGTTTCTGAGGAGTGGCTGGTAGGTTTGAACCACTAACCTTGTGGTTAGTAGTCCAATGCTTATCCAATAGCACCACACAAGGACTCATTATAGATAATATTGTTTATTATAGTGAGAAATTAGAAAAAACTCAAATGCCCTAAAATGAAGCATTGGTAAAATAAACTATAGCTATCTATGCAGTAGAATATCTACCATACAGTTATTAAAGTGATGCTGTGGAAAAAGTATTTAAGGTTCCAACAAATACGTAAGATTCTATCATCAGAAAACAATGTTTATGAAATAATATGTAACATTGATGGTAGAGGTTATGCTGTCGTTGAGTCGCTTCTGACTCCTAGCGACCCTGCACAGGATTTCTGAGGCTGCAAATCTTCATGGGCGCAGAAATCCGCATCTTTCTTCTGCAGGACAGCTGGTAGTTTTGAACTGCTGACCTTGAGGTTAGTAGTCCAACTCATAACCACTATGCTACCAGAGTTCCTTAAAATGTAACATTAGATTTCATTAAAAACAAATCCTGAGTGATTTTTATTTTGTCTTCCTTTAAATTTTCTATTAAACATATATATTTCCTTCATTTGTCTCAAATGTCTAAAAATAAAACTGACTTATGTTAATCACAGGCGAACAGAACATTACTGCTCAGCTTTATAACTAGCAAACCACTGGGCTGGTGTTCTACCTGCAGACTTTTCTCATATTAAAATTGTTACATTAAAGCATTCCCCAGGACTAGAGCTCCATTTCACTACTGGAATTAAAGTTTGGTATTTACTTTACAGATGGAGTTGCTGGGATTCATCTATTCTAAGATGTGAATGGTCACAGTTCTCAAAAAGAAAAGAAAAACTCATAAAATCCAAACCTGTTGTTGTTGGGTCAATTCTGGCTCATGGCAACTCCATATGCCACGAAATAGAATGGCTCCTTAGGGTTTTATTGACTGTAATCTTTATGGTGGAGTCCTGGTGTGGAGCTATTGGATAGTTTGAACTATAAAGTCAGTGGTTCAAATTCACCAGCCGCTCCTTGGAAACCCTGTACAGGGTCGCTATGAGTTGGAACTGACTCGAGGCACTTAAAAACAATAACAATCTTTATGATGTCCTGGACTGCTAACTGCAAGGTTGGTGGTTTAAACCAACCAGCCCCTCCTTGGAAACTCACAGGGTAGCTATCAGTCAGAATTTACTCAACAGAACTTAGCAATCTTTATGGAAGCAGACTGCCAAACATTTCTTCAGCGGTGACACTGGGTGGATTCAAACCCACCAGCCACTCCTCAGAAACCCTATATAGGGCCAACTTGATGGCACTTAACAACAACAACATGATGAACAACATTGTGGATAAATCCTTCTACCCATCTTGACTATGTTAATAGAATAAATTCCTAGTGCAATCATTAGATCAAAAGATTTTACTTGTTTGTTAGGTTAGCTATCGAGAGTAAACCAATTCTGTCACCTAGGGTTATCCTCTGATATTTATATATTCTTATTTTGGTAGATTATTTGATATGATAATTGATAGATTTGCTAATTATGTTTAAGGTGCCTTTGCACATCATTTTTGCCAATTTTTCCTCTGGTTCCATCTAATTCTATATAATTTTAGAGTTCTTCCAGTATAATGTAGAAAAGCAGGAGCCTACACAAAGAGCGATAACAAGACTAGTGCTGCTCATAGTGCTGCAACAGCTAGAAGCAAACATCACTGTGCTTTTTGAGAAAAGGAAAACACAAAGACACAAGCACAGTGGCAGTTTTAGGCTTGGTATCATCCAGTGTGGTAACTCATGTTACATCCCTCATGGACTTCCTCCTCTACCAAACCAGAAAGATTTCCTTAGCAATGTTAAGGATCAATTTCAACATAGAATAATAATATATGGCAAATATAGTCATAAATAAATATAGTAGTTCTTAGAATAGATGAATACTAAATGATGAATAACAACAAAACTGGAGTCCTGGTGTGGTTTTGTGGGATAAAGCACTGGACTGCAAGGTCAGTTTGAACCACAGGACGGTGGTTCAAATTTGCCAGCTGCTCCTTGGAAATTCATGGGGTGGCTATGAATCAGAACCGAATTCATGGCACTAAACAACAACAAACTTGTTTTGTAAATCTCTCTACATTGAATTACAGCATTATTAGTTACAAAATTATTAGTAACTAAGTAACTTTTTTTTGAAAGTTCCCTTCTTTTCCTTTTAATTACTACTTCATTCTCAAAAAAAAAAAAAAAAAGTTCACAAATATTACTTGCCATAATATTATAGCTAAAACACCAGAAAATGTGACAAAATCAGTAATTAAAAACACTGGCAGCAAAGAAAACAACAGTGTGTGATTGATTGTAGTACATGCAAAGAAAACCAAGTGATTTGAAGTATCACTCTAATTGAGTAATAATGACAGCTCGGATCAGAGTGCGTTGGTGGTGGTGGTGATAGTGTGCTGTGGAGTTGGTTCTGACTCAGAGAGACCCTATATACTATATAGGATTTCCGAGACTGTAATCTTTATGGGAGCAGAAAGACTCATCTACTCTGCTGGTACATTCGAACTGCTCACCTTGTGGTTAGCAGCCCAACATGTAACCCATTACGCCACCAGAGCTCCATGACCAGAGCACATTAGAAGGTTCAAAATGTAAATTAGTATTGAGGTTTGTTATTTAAGATATACTGATATATAAAAGCTGGGCTTATGAAAAAAATGTTTTTTATTATACAAAGTAAGTACAGGAATACGTTTATTAAAAAAAACAATTTATGTTGGAACACTACCCCACAATTCTAGATAGTCATTTCGGTGTTATCCCTTCTGACAGTGCCACCTGGTGCAGTCTCTATCCCCCAAGGCCAGTTGCCAAATTTTGGTGGTTTATAATTCCAAATAGAAAAGCTAGCTCATCTGAGTTCCAGTATGTTGCAAATACTACTAAGTAAATATGCTTAATTATCATCATTTCAAAAAAAACAAAGTATTTCACATAGTATAACATTTCTACCTCTTTGAAGTCATCAAAAGCCTTAGAAACCCTAGATATTTTAAAACAATTGAGATATGCTCCATTATGTTTCTCAACTAGAAAGAAAGTTTGATTTTTAAATTCCTTTAAGTAGCTGTAAGTGGACATCATTTCAAAGTGATCTAAAGAACCGTATTTCCTTATTTAAATAAATTTAACTGACTATTCAATTTCTCTACTTTCTGAGAGCTTCTTTTGGTATGTCATGTCATCTACTGACAGTTTCTGTGTGGATGTGCTGGGCCATTACTGTGCTGACCTGCAGATGCTTCATAAACATCTTCATAAAAGAAAGACATCTAAGTACCTGTGGGTTTCTCCAGCTTCCTCTTAACATGTTAGAATGCAGAACATTAATTTTTGCCCTGAATTTTCTTTCCACAATATACTTGTCAAAAAATAAAAGTTTCTTGGTGATGTATATGTTGTTATGTTGTTGTTAAGTGCTGTTGAGTCAGTTCTGACTCATAGTGACCCTTATAGGGTTTCTGAAGAGCGATTGGTTGAGTCTGAACCACTGACCTTGCAGTTTAAAACTGACCTTGAGGTCCAGTGCTTATCCTACAGCTACACACTAGGACTCTATATGAAATGATATATATATTTATTGTTGTTGTTAAGTGCCATTGAGTTGATTCTGACCCATAGCAACCCTGTATCTTGTATAGGGTTTCTGAGAAGTGGTTGGTGAGCTTGAACTGCCGACTTTGTGGTTTAAACCGACTTTGCACTCCTGCACATTAACCTACAGTGCCTCCAGGACTCCATCTACATATATATAAATATATATCTGTTAATCAGTAAGAAACTCAAGGCCTCACAGTTACAGTGAGGTTTTATTTATGATATCCTATTTTGTTTTCTAAAGCTAATGTCTGTTATGTCTTAATTCTGGGAAGCAGAAGTCAGTTTAAAAAAAAAAAAAAAGTTCGTTTATTTACCTCCAAATTATTTCCTCATTTCAAAGACTTCCCCTTGAAGTCACCAATATCCTTACATATTCAAAGACAGTAGTTTTGTATATCTGCAGAACTGTTAAAACTAACAGCTATACTTCAAAGACGGTGTCTTAGTAGCACAATGGCTAAGTGCTAAGCGGCTGCTAACCAAAAAGTTTGTGATTCCAACCTACCAGCACCTCCTGAGAAAAGACCTGATGATCTGCTCTCAAAAAGACTGTTGTTGTTGTTCAGTGCCATGCTGAGTTGATTCTGAATCATAGCGACCCTTATATAAGGTTTCCAAGAAGTGCTAGGGATGTTTGAGCTGTTGACCTTGTGGTTCAAAATAACCTTGTGGTCTAGTGCTTTATCCTACAATGCCACACAAGGACTCACTCCCTTGCAAAGAATACAACCTAGGAAATCTTATGGGCTGTTCTATTCTGTCATAGGGTCAACAGGAGTAGAATTGACAAAAACAACATATTTTAGAGTATGTTGTATTCACATTTTAATTATAATACACACAACTGTATAATTTTGCTCTTCACAACACTTGCAAACCTCTCCCCACAATCAGCTAAGGGATAAGGCATCACGGCTTTCCTTGATCCCATGGAAGGCGTATGTGAAACCTCCTACCACTGTGCCTGCAACTCTTGATCCTCAAAAGCCGTAATTACTTTTCCTCTGTTAGTACAACTGAACTTTATGTCTGCATGAAGTCCATGGTCTCTTGGTCTTCTTGTATGTTTTTTTGAGACTAAGTCTGAGAAAAGAAGCAGGTGTGATGTGCTTGTTTGTGAACTACCTGGAAAGAACTGAAATGATTTCTCTTTAGGAGTATGGAAAAACAAAATCTAAAGTTAATAAATGCTCCTGATAAAAATCTGGGCTAGTTACCAGGAAATTAAACAGATTCATGTAAGGCAATGTACATGGGGCCTGAGAATATGGTACTATCACATTTACATGGTCATTAGACCTCTTTGAAATTCTGATTAGACCTACTAATCAACAGGAACTATTTCAGCACTAAACCTAATAAATATTCCAAATATACAGAAAACCTCCTGCATTTCATTGCTCATGTTACTGACTGCAGGAACTGCTGTTGAGCACACCTTGGCACGATTCCAACTTTCCTCTGAAGTTAATTTAGCAGTAAGACAGCTGTAAAAGGAGGTCGGGGGTAAGGCATGGAAGAAGGGGTTAGGCGGCAAAAGAGGGATGGATTGTGAGGGTAAATATAATAATAACAAGGCCAGTTTATTTTTGTTCCTTGAATGGAAAACATTAATGCTCAATTATTTTTGGTCTTGATATTTCCAAAAGCCATTATCAGGTTTTCTCTTAAGCATAAATGAAGACGAGAAATATTTAGTCTACTAGAGCTACCCTTCTTAATGTTACTGAGGTTTCAGTTTAATGTAATGGGCTTTATGTTGATTAACCTGAGCTCCAGACTTAAATATACTGCAAAGTATATCAAACTAGAAATGCACAAAAATCACACTCACTAGAAAAGACCGTTACAAAGGTAGGCTATGAAGTTTTAGACTGTTCAGTATGAAGGGAATAAGTTACAATTCTCAGAAAATGTTCTGGCCACAAAAATAACCTGTACGGTGTAAGATATAGAGACTGAATCAAATTCTTTCTATTAAAGTGATGCTTTGGAAACAATTATTATAACAGAGAATAGGATTTCATCAGTTGTTGTTTGATGCCATCGAATGGGTTCTGACCCATAGCAACCCTAGAACAAGTGAATGAAATACCACCTGGTCCAGTGCCATCCTCCCAGCTGCTGCTATGCTTGAGCTATGATTGGTGCTGCCACTTTGCCAATCCATCTCATTAGGTGTCTCCCTCTTTTTCACTGACCCTCCACTTTATCAAGCATGATGTCCTTCCTTCTCCAGGGACTGGTCCCTTCTGATAATATGTCTGAAGTATAAAAGATGAAGTCTGGCCATCTTGGATTCTAAGGAGCATTCTGGTTGTATTTCTTCCAACACAGATTTGTTTGTTCTTCTAGGAAGTTCATGGCAACTTTAATACTTTATCATTAGATCATAAAACAGTTAGGGTCTCAAACATTCTATATAATATCAGAGCTGCCTTGCACAAAAATGTACCTGAAAATTGCAGGAAGGTGCCAAAAGAAGAGTGAGACCAAGACAGAGAGAGGGAGAGGATGGTACAGACTGAGATCTTGATTGAGATTTAGAAAGACAGAGTCTTAGCACTCAGCAGCACTCACCAAAGGCAGCCATAGAGAAATGAACCTGTCCCACAGACAAACCTACACTCTGAAGAACAATGCAGTCTCATACTCACATGATAGTCTAATCTATAAAGATGCCTAAAGATATAATAACTTTACTTGTAGTGACCTTGTATAGGGTTTCCAAGGAGTAGCTGGTGAGCTTGAACCACTGATCTGCAGTTCAAGCTGACCTGGCAATTCAGTGCATTAATCCACAGTGCCACACCAGGACTCCATAAAGATATAATAAAAGCAGGGCTAAATTATAAAATAATTTATATTTTTAGAAATGCTAAAGGAGTTCATTATTACAAAATATTTATTTACATAGTAAACCCTAAACTTGGCCTTTGAATTAATTTCGAGTCATGGTGAGCCCCTTTGTGTCAGGATAGAACTGTGCTCCATAGGGGTTTCAACAGTCAACTTCAGGGAAGTAGATTACCAGACCTCCCATGCCTCTGGGTGTCTCAAACCTTCAAATTTTAAGTCAGCAGTTAAATGTACTAATTAACTGCTTGTACCACCCAGGGACTCCATATTAAATTCTATGGCCATTTAAATTTTTTCTTTACCTTTCTTAAGATGCAATCTATAGGTCTAGTCACCCAGAACTTTCAAGCAAGCGTATGAATTAAGCTCAACCTTGTATACCCTGATATCATGAGTCCCCCTCCACCCCATTTTCTTCTAACTTAGACTTGCAAAGGGACTTCGCTCCTGTGAAGCTGGTACCACTGTTATACCTACTCTATCAAAGGCAGGGCCACTGCTGAAGATGCTTGCCAGACTATGCCAAAGTCACAGTTTCCTGTTGCTGCCAGGGACTAGTGATCTACCACATGCTTTGTCATACCAAACTGCTGCTGCACGTGCAAACCATGTGTGGAAAACTGCCATCCCAGAACTTCAGTTTAACAAAAAGCTCTATCCTAGCATCTCCCTAGGGTTAGCATGTGCATTTCAGGGGCCAGCTAGAAGATGATCTTAGTGATAGGCATTATATAATAGAAAGATTTGCTTTATCCCTCAACACTGATTCTCTGCTCTTGGACCAGAGGCTTTTCTGCTCTTTTCTTAGGAATGATTTCCTAAGAAGCTCTTTGTTTTCTTCCCCAGGGGTTGGGTAGGAAGGGATAAGTAGGCTTGGCTTGCACACTTGACAGGTTTTCTTAACATGGTCAGACATTCCTGATTCTAGCACCAAATTCCATCTTAGATTTAAGTAGAGGCTTCTGGTGCATATAGTTGGAATTTTGTATGCCTAATGGTGTTGCGTTCATCGTCAAAAAGAATGTATCAAGATCAGTCATGAGATACAATACTGTCTGTGATCGGATAGTATCCATGCACCTACAGGGAAGGCCAGTTAATATCACTATTATTCAAATCTATGTACCAACCACTAAAGCCAGTGAGGATGAGATAGAAGAATTCTACCAACTTATTCAATCTGAAATTGATCAAGCATGCAATCAAGATGCATTGATCATTACTGGTGATTGGAATGCAAAGGTTGGGAGCAAAGAGGAAGGATAAGTAGTTGGAAAATATGGCCTTGGTGAAAGAAATGATGCAGGAGAATGCATGATACAATTCTACAAAACCAATGATTTGTTAATTTCAAATACCTTAGTTAGACAGCATAACAGACGACTATACACATGGATCTCACCAAATGGAATACACAGAAATCTAATTGACTACATCTGTGGAAAGAGAAGATGGAAA
>NW_006408584.1:3256380-3266287 GCF_000296735.1 Chrysochloris asiatica
CAGAGAAAAAAAGGAAGACCCACAATGAGATGGATTGGCCAAGTGGCAGCATCGATGGATTCAAGTGTGGCAACAATAGTGAGGTTGGCCCAGGATCAGGCAGTGTATTGTTCTGCTGTGCATAAGGTCGCTATGAGTCAGTACTGACTCGATACTTACAGATACCCTACAGTGTGGCGCTGTATGATAAAGCACTGGACCACATGGTCAGCGGTTCAAATTCACTATCTAGTCCTTGGAAACCTTATACAAGATCACTGAGTCAGAAGCAACTCGACAGCACTTAACAACACATTTACAGAGAATCACTTTGAGACTGATAATATTTTTGCTCCTAAGTAAAACATTTTAGTACTATACAAGTGTTTTATGAATGCATACCACAAACAAAACATTTATACACTCTGGTAAACAGGCCTTCCTAAACTTTTGTTTGGTATGGTGAAAGGCCCCAGGGGTTTGGATTCACTCCTGGTAGCCATATAATCCTGGAGACTCACTTATCTCTGGCCTTATTTTGTTCCTCAGCCACAAAATGAGGGTATCGTATCAAGTGGTCACTCAGGTACCCCTTCTGCTCTAAAATTATATGAGCTTATGACATATTTAATGTATTACGAGCAAAGTTCTAGAAGTACCAGACCCATTCCTTTTAAAAGCCACCATGCAAACTTAAGCACCTGGCTCCCACCCATCCTGATCAGCAGTTGATCGGGCCATCTGAGAAGTGAGGTGAAAGCAAAGATCTGGACTCAGAGCAAGGAGATGGAAGAGGAAAGAGTTCACGGTGGGAACATGCAAGTAATTCAAAGCAATCCCAGACTGCTCTTGAGTGACTGAGAGAGAGCATATATACCACCATCACCACCACTATAGAGAACTAATATGTACTCGAAGGCAGTGTGCTAACAAGGTGGCAAGCCTTATATTATGACGAGAAGGCTGGTAAAGCTGAAACATAAGGTACATATGAAGTGTAAGTGGTGATGGGATTTTAGAACATAAAATGCAGTTTTATGTTGTGAAAATCATGAATATATAAGCATATAGGTTAAAACATGATGACTATTCGTGTCAATAGCAGCCACCTCTGGAAAAGGAAAAGGGGAATTTCACTCTTTGGTCTACTTGGCAAAACGGTTTTTCTCCACCCCCTGGAACTGGCACATAGAAAAATCAACAGAAGGAGATATTCTCACAACAGTATTATATCCTGGAGATGCTAGCAGGGTGAAGCTTGGCAATATAAAATTACTGATTGTGTTCTAGCTAATCCATCCTGGTTCTCCTTCCTGCTCCTGGGAAAACCAAAGAAGGATAAGCCTGGTATCCTGGCACTCTGTCTAATGCTCTCTGTTATGACTGGGCACAGAGCTGAGCAGTTGCACACTATGTGCAAGTTTTGCCAAACAGAGCAAATCGCTAAAGAGTTGTCTTCAAAACAAAACGTAACTCTGCATGGACATCGCACAGCTAAATTAGTAGATGCTACAACTATCATTACTTTTCAAGAAGAAGTGAGGGAGCCTATCACACCTAGCAGTGACCCAGGGGCTACTAGGCCCCTCAGTCCTTCCAGAAGGCAGGAAGAGGCAATACCTAAGCAGAAAGAACATCCGTAAGTTTTGATGATAACAGCTGCACACCAGCTGTTTGCTAGCTAGTGCTATTCGTTTTTTGTGTCCTGAGAAACATTGCTGGAAGACCCTGGGGAGGATTTAGAGACAGAGAAGCAATTTTAAAATGGGAAGGAACTTGGAAAACATCAGTAGTCTGTACTGGGTTTGAGGAGTTCAGGGTTCTCAAGGAGCTGCCTAACACCAAAGCATAATGTTGCCTTCCTAGAAAGTTCTTGAAAGAAAGTAGTCTGGGGATTCTGAGGCTGGAAAAACAAGTTAAAAAAATATTATTAACTCCTTCTTTTTACAGATTACAACACTTGGGAAGGAGTATGGGGTGGGGACATTGACACCTTATCCTATTGTATGCTCAAAGAATTCACATCATACTTTGATAGAGACTTGAGAATTAATACCAAGAGGTGTGCAGGCCCATACAATAGTTTATAATGAACATTCATGGGAAAAAGAAAACTTAATTCATTGTCTTGTAGGCTTGCCATAAGAATATTTTGTCTTGTAAATCTTACTTACTCTGGCTTTGGATGAATTTTTAAGATTCCACTCTGTGCCTGCTTAGGGTTTACAGTCATTAAAATAAAAATAATAAGCTCCATTGGACGACTCAGATTTTACATAGCAGATATTTTCTGCTGAAAATGAAGGGCAATCCTGACTGTGTTTGTGTACATCTCCCCCTATCCCGTCCCCTCAAAGAAAGAAAAACAGAGGGAACGGAAGCAAACACTGTTGAATGATGATGCACAGATTGTATCACTGCAATGAAATGATGGTTTAAAGCCGATGTTCTTTCATATAAACTATCACTCAGCTCACACACACACACACACAAGATTATTAATATGTGTCAGAGTTGTTGTATTTTTCTTTATGGCTGGATAACATGTATTACAATGTAATATGTATTGCATTCCATGACTATATTACATGTTGTTTATCCATGCATCTATTGTTGGACATACAAACTGTTTCCACCATTTTAATCAATGAACATTGATTAAACAAACAAACAAAAAAGAAAATGAAGGGCAAGGCGGGGTGGAAAAAAAATCATAGTTTGATCACAAATGGTCATTTTCTCAGAAAAAAACTAACTCTAACTTCAAAACTTATTTAGAATAAATAAACACTGTTGTTGCTATTAAGTGCTGTCAAGTTTGTTCCAACTCATAGTGACCATTGTAATTCAAACCGACCTTGTGATCCAGTGCTTATCCTACAGTGTCACATCAAGACTCCATATAAACACTACATATGATAAAGTACCCCCTTTGCCCTAAATTGTTTAGCAAGTTTCTGGAGGATATATTCTTTCATGAATAGTTTTGAAGATGTCCCAAACACAGTCATTCTACTAATGTCTGACCAAAAGTTTTCATCACGTATATAAAAAACGTGCCCTGTAAACTACAGAAAGTTGCCAAAAGGAGAGAGACACTGATCTCACTTTGTTGTTGTTGTTACATGTGTAGAGTCCATTCCAACTCATAGGGACCCTAAATAGGGCTTCTTAGGAGTGGCTAGTGGGTTTGAACTGTCCACCTCTTGGCTCGCAGTCTAGTGCTGATCCTACACAGCCACAGATCTCATTTTAGGATTATTGGAATCCTGGTGTGGTACTTGTAAGTTATGCACTTGGCCACAAGGTTGGTTTGAATTGCAAAGTCGGTGATTCAAACCCACCAACCCCTTCTTGAAAACTCTATACAGTGTCATTATGAGTCCAAACCTTCTTAATGGCACTTAACAACAACAACATATGATATATTTATACTTATCCTGGCACTTGCTTTAGAATTTTGGAACTATAGACAACTTTTAGGTATCCCTGTTACAGATTTCTCAAATTCTATAAAGGATGGGCATAAAAATTTGATATTATAATAAAAGTACCTACCCAACAAATGACTTGTTGATCTTAAGTCCACATTTGAATACTTGTTTGCTCACTTGATTTCCTTTTGGAATCATTTTAATTATGACATAGTAAATTAAATTATTCCTTCAAATTTGGAGACTGAGTTATCGTATTATACTATTTTAAAACATTTCTATCCCAGGAATAATAAAGTTGGTCATCTTTCTTCTACTTTTTATCCATTCAGACGATGTAATTAGCATAGCATTTCACACTGTCAAATCATCCACACTTTTGTAGATGGTTCTAGTATTTTTGTGATATAAAATCAAATTCTTCTTTATCAGCTAATTAAAATAGAGTTCAATAGGATTTTATATTACACAGACATCTTAATTGTCTAAATTATTGCTAACCATGGAGTTTGGTGACATTACCAACTAATCAGGTAAATTAAATCTAATTTAGCTTATAAATAACATTGCTTTTGTCAATGACCAAACTTGAAGAATGAAGATGAAAAATTTTTTCTGAAGAGTCTCATTGTTATTATTTATCTAGTTTATTCTGAAATTTATAGTTGTTATTGAGTGCTGTTGAGCTGGTTCTGACCCATAGCAGTCCTGTATAGGGTTTCCAAGGAACACCTGGTGGGTTTGAACTGCCAAACACGTGGTTAGCTTACCTCACAGTGCCACACCAGAACTCCAGAGAGATTACACCCCTAGGATATTTCCTTGCCTAAAGTTTTTGTTGATACAATGTTTTTTGGAAATATTTCTCCATCTCTTTACATGAGGCATAAACTGTCTCTTCTACTTGGATGTAATTAACTGTGGCTGTGTTCCTTTTGTTTCTTGCTATGTTGCAGTAGCTAATGAAGACAGAGGGTAAATGACAGTAAGGATCATCAGCACTGCCATCCAATTTTGAGTCCCCAGCCTCATCTCTCTCCCACAGAGCTGTTCTCTTAACCCACACAGAACCACTAGGGCTCTGATATGTCTTCTAAGGAACCCTGGTGGTGACGTGGGTAGGTGTTGAGCTGCTACCCTTAAGGTCAGCAGTTCAAGTTCACCAGCTGCTGTATGGGAGAAAGATGAGGCTGTCTGCTCCTGTAAAGACAGACAGTCTGGGAAAACCTACATAAGAATCACTAAGAGTCCGAATTGACTCAATGGCTGTTTGTTTATTTGAGGATTTTGGGTTTTTTTTGGTTCTATATGTCCTGGTGTGGCGGTGCAGGATAATGTGCTAGACTGTAAAGTCAGTTTGAACTGCAAGGTTGGCGGTTCACATCCACCAGCTGCTTCTCAGAAACCTTATACAGGATCGCTCTGGGACAGAACCGACTCAACAGCACTTAACAACAACATATATCCTTTTTTTTTTTCAAAAAAAAAAAAAAGGCAAACCCATTGCTATGGAGTTGATTCCAACTCATAGAGAAGGGCTGTCCCATAGTTTTCAAGGCTGTAAGTATTTGTGGAAGCAGACAGTCACATCTTTCTCCTGCAGAGTGGCTGCAGAGTTTGAACCACTGGCCTTTTGGTAAGCAGTTGTGTGCTTTAGCCACGGTGCCTGCTAGGGCTCCAGTATGTTCTCTGGTGGTGTTGTGTGCTGTAGAGTCAGTTCTGATTCATAGCGGCCCTGTATAGGGTTTCCAAGAGTGGCTGGTGGTTTGAACTGCTGACTTTGTGGTTATCAATACAGTGCTTATCCTAAAGCAACACACCTGGCCCCGTATGTCTTCTGCCACACCCTCAACTCCAGTCGTTCTCATAGGCACCAATCTCTGGCAAATGACTGTGGAGACAGAGATTAGTATCATAAAGACATAAGATAATGAGGTCTGGTTGGTGGTTATATGTAGTAGAATTGGCTCAAACTCATAAAGACCTTGTATAGGGTTTCTGAGGCTGTAAATCTTTATGAAAGCAGAAAGCTTCACCTTTTTTCTCCTGTGGAATCACTGGTAGTTTTGAACTGTTTGACCATGAGATTAGCAGTCTGACTCATGACCACTATGCTACCAGAGCTAGAGTCAGTCAAACCCTGTCCATTAGGAAATGAATTAATTTTTGCATTTGATTTAAATTAGAATACTCTCTGCTGCTTTCCTAGTAGAGTCTTGGTGTGGCACTGTAGGATAAAGTACTTGACTGCAAGGTCAGCAGTTCAAACTTACCAACCATTCCTTGGAAATCTTATACAGGTGTTACAGACCGTCCAGACCCGGTCAGGAGTTCGAGGCCCTGTGGGCCCAAGTGTTGCAGACCGTATAGGCCGCAAGGCTCTGAGGAACAGACTCTAGCCATCTAGCAGACATAGCAAACTGTTTTTCATCTTAGTATTCAGTTATGTTTATTATTAATTGCATACATGAAGCCCTGATATCCACAGATAAATGTAATATTTTCCTAAAAGCCGAGACTGTAAAATTCCAAAAAGGCAAAGTTCTTCCCTCAAAGAATTCAGTCAAAGTAAATTGTTGTAAGGACAATAGGACTGCCCTCCCTAAAGTGTTTTCAGGTGCAGCCCTATTCACCCAGGTGTCTCTTTTCCTGGAGAACCTGGGCTGGGCAGCCGACACAATGGGACTCCTCCCAATCCTCCTTTTCCTTCCCCCATTTGAGGCTAGGTGCTAAAAGGTATGTTAATTAAGCTTGAGAAACCAAGTTGCGGTTGTGAAATTCGAACCTGCAAAGTACGTTGTAAAGCTGCCTGAATGTCTGGAAAATTACCTTATGTTAGCTGTACCTTGTCTTAGTCCCTCCCAGCTTTGTGTAAAGTTCCTCCCCTAAATAAAACGGAGGCCCAGAACAAATCGAGGGGCATTATGACTGGCAAGGCATGCGTTACAGCATGCAGGGGGCTCAGTCCAGCATTGCAACCATACTGCCTGTTTAGCTAAGATGTTTACTATGCAGGATATTACGGCCTTCCTGGCTGAGATGTTTGTAATGCAGGATCTGCCTGATGCCAGTCCCACATCCACTCTGGTTTCGGGGTGTCTCTTTGTCTCTCTCTTTGTGTCCTTGTGTGTCTCGCTATATCTTTACAGCCACCAGATATCCCCACCTCGTGAACTAAACACCTGTGTCGAGGCAGGTCCCCAACATACAGGGTCGCTATGTGTTGGAAGCAACTCCTCAGCACTTAACAACAACAATGCTGCTTTCCTAAGAAATTGTGGTTCAAAGACTTTAGAGTTTTTTTGAAAGCGGTTTTCAACCCTCCTTCAAGGCTCCTCCCTCATCAGGATAAAATCATTCTTGTAAAGATGAATGGACTATACATTTTGAAAAATTAAAACATTGTTACATTAAAAAAAAAATTCTGATGCAGACCCCTGCTACCAATTCTGTTGTTTAGAATGTTTGGGCTCTGGAGGGAGCTCCTGTTTCACAGAAGACGAAACACAACAGCTGTTCACTTTCTTCTTTACTGGAGACTTTAAAACTCTTTCCTCTAAGTGACAGTTGTGCCTCTCCAGGGGTTTCAGAATGTGTAGTTTGGAGTCTCAAATCTTTCTCCAGAGTCCATTATCTTGTTTTTTGATTTGCTCACTGGGACTTGCTGTTCTAGAGAATGCACGGATAGTTTTCTTTTGATTAAAATGATGACACTTATTATTAAAATTGTGATTTTCTTTTATACATTAACTACATTTTAGAGAATGAAATTTGCTCCCCAGGATTCAGAGAAGAGATAAAAGTTACAGGCCACTTCCCAGTGGCAGGCTAAAAGGTATTACTGAATTTAATTAGACAACATTATTTATATAATTTTAATTCATGCAATTAGCTTGGCTTCAGTGCTAAGCCTTTTGTCCATTTTAGAACACTCACTTTATATGCTGTAAGTATGATGAAAGAGGAACTCTACGTATGATATACCAAGTGCATCTTTTACATATTTAGTTGAAAGTGAGCAAAGATAATTAACTTACTTGCAAGTGCGTTAACAAGGCTATATAACAAATTTTTCATGTTACTACTTCAAGAGTACTTGCTTAAGGAACAACCATTGATGCTGATAATCCTGCTTTGCAGTTCTTACCAAGAACTTGTCTCTACCATGCGGGAGTTGCCACAAACTGCCTGGTAGATTAAGGACGGGATGTCAGTTTACAACTGAATCTGAGGGAAAGGAAGCCTCCTTGGCTTTGGTCTGGTTCATCTACTTTTTTTTTTAATGTTTTATTGTGAATTATGTGATAGTTTACATGGGAGAACATTAATTTTACATTCATCCTATCGTATATCGTTTCATTGCCATGGTTACAATCCCCTCCATGCATCATCAGCCAACCAAAAGGTATACAATACAAGCTGGTTCATCTACTTTTAAAGACTGCTTTCACTCCTCCCTATACCATTCTTTGCTTCTTTTCAATATGGGTCTTTTATACCAGACATTGCGAGGTAAAGTGTACATGAGAACGTGTACATGAGAAAGTGGGTAAGACTGTCACCTTGGGATTTTACTGTCTACCAGAACAGTAGTGCATTCTGGCTCTAATCTGGTCCAAACTGAGTACTTGGCTTACTGAGTGCTATTTATTTTTTTATAGTCCTTGCTATGCTTTTAGAATCCTTGGAGAGGTGAGGGATCTTTTTTTTTCTTAAATGTTAGTTTATGCTTGGCTTAACAATTAACAAGTTACATCCAAATAATTATTAATCTTAAATGTGAAAAACATCTCCATTTCTTTCTTTTGCTTTGTATTCATACTATAACTCAAGACTCTTTGGCTTTAATAGCCCTTTAGATGTGAAAGACATGTTCCTGCTGCAATGCCAAATGTATACACGCCATGGTACTATGAGAAAATAAATACCTATTCTTTAAAGCCAACTAATTGTGGTATTTCTAGTATAGCAGCATCGAGAAACTACAGCATTGCATGATTCTGAAAACTGTAAGGTTTACCAGGGGAAAAATTATATATGTGTGTGTGTATGTATGTATATTGTTAAGAGCCATTGAGTTAGTTCTGATGCAGAGAGACCCTACGTAGGGTTTCCAAAGCTGTAGAGCAGAAAGCTTCATCTTTCCCTCACAGAACCGCTGATAATTTTGAACTGCTGACCGTGAGATTAGCAGCCCAACTCCTAACCTCTATGCTACCAGGTACTTTTTTAAAAAAGGTCTAATCAAAACAGTGACCTCCAAGTGGATCTGGTGGGCCAGTTAAATTCAAAGTAGAGCAGTCAGCTCAGAAGGTTGTGGTGACTGTTTTGGGGTATATCAAAGGTGTAACTTTTATATATGTTGTTGTTATTAAGTGCCTTCTAGTTGGCTCTGACTCACAGTGACTCTGTATAGGGTTTCCAAGGCTGTGCAGTTTTTTGAGAGCAGCAAGTCTTATCTTTCTCCTGCAGACTAGCTGGTGGCCTCAAACTGCCACTGCAGTCCAGTGCTTACTGTATAGAGCCACTGTGCTCCCTAATTTTATATATAGAGATTTTCTCAAAAGACACAAGATGATCATGGAGGGTTCTTAGGAAGTTTTAAGAAAATGGAAAACTGTATTGGTGAGAAAATGTCAGGAAAATTGTGCCAAAGAAAGTTTTTCAATCAGGATAGTGTGCTTACCAACTCATTCTTTGAGGGTACCAAGGTCTGCTGTATGAGAATTTCACTGGGAAACCTGACTCCATCTACTCTACAGACCTGATATTGCCCCTTAAGACTTCTTTTTGTTCTAAAAATTCAAATATCTTATCAAAGGAATATGATTAAAGTTTCTTAAGGATGCCACAACTGCTGTTTTGATGTGGTATAAATCAAAGAGTAGAATTCTTTGGGGAAAGGGTTAGAGAGATGGAAACATCACCTTTAGAAGCTTGTAGACCGAGATGGAGGAGATATAGGACAGCAATAGCTACACATTCTGATATTTTATTTAAATATAGGTTTCTATGACTTTGTAGCAATACTTTTTGACTTATCCTCATGATTTAACCTCTTGTGATCAGCTCCGTAGGGCTTTAGTTAGCCGTAACTGAAGCCTGGAGTCCTGGTGTGGCACAATGGATTACTGCACTGGACTGCAAGGTTGGCAGGTTCAAGCTCATCAGCCGCTCCTTGGAAACCCTATACAGGGTTACTATTGCTTGGAACTGATTGAATGACACTTAACAAAAATAACTGAGGCCTATGGGTCATGATATGTAGAAATGAATTAATTTTAAAAAATATATACTCTATATTCTAATTTCAAGAAGATAAAGCCAAATATTACAGAAAAATGTGCAAAGATGTGGGATCAGAAAACCAAAGAGGAAGAACACACTCAGCATTTCTCAAGCTGGGGAAACTGAAGAAAAAATTCAAGCCTCAGCTTTCATTATTGAAAGATTCTCTAGGCAAATTACTGAATGATACAGAAAGCATCAAGAGA
>NW_006408584.1:3267700-3300338 GCF_000296735.1 Chrysochloris asiatica
CTGGAGAAGGATATCATGTTTGGTAGGGTGGAGGGTCAGAGAAAAAGAGGAAGACCCCCAGCCAGATGGATTGGCAAAGTTGCAGCATCAATGGGCTCAAGCGAGGCAACAAATATGAGGTTGGCCCAGGTTAGGGCAGTGTTTTCTATCTATTGTTTATAGGGTCGCTATCAGTTGGTACCACCTCAATGGCACCTAACAACAATAACAAATTTATCTCAGAACCAGGTAAGAAAAGAATTATCTCCTATGTGAAACATTCACATTAATGTAAAATGTCTTAAGTACACACACAACCCCTCTATTTCTCACAGGCAAACTTAAGGAAGTTATTAACAATTAATCGTATTAACATTTGCATAACTCTTAGAATTTTCAAAGCACATTGTGTCTATTATTTCACTTTGTCAATGCAACTAAGATAGCTTTCTACAAAACAGAAATGAAATAGGTATGTAGGTGGGAGGAAAGGCTAAATATTAGAAGCAGATGAATTTGCTTAACAAGTCAAAATATGTAATTCATTTATTTGAAACAAATTAGCTTAGATTACATACCTCTGATTGTTTGCCTTCTTGGGTAGAGACAAGGCAAAAATAACCTTCATGTACTGACGACATCAACAATTCATAGTAAAGGAAATAAAATTCTGAACTTTATGAGATGGAAACCTAGCATGTCCACAAATAGACCTTACCAGCTGTCCTCACAATCAGGCTCCTAGACCTGACTGGCTCTGCGTGAATTCACCTAACACCAGGGAACAAGTTGGCTTGGGTAAATGAGCTTTGGGCAAAGTGGGCTTGTTCTAACTTTACCACACTGTTTCTTTAATGGCACCATTCTTCCTCGTGCAATTGAGTTTCTTTAAAACAGGCTTTACCTTAGAATTATCTTTGATTCTTCCTCCTACTCAATCGGCTGCCAAGGCTTACTGAAATGGAATCTTCTGTTCTCTTAACTTTGAGGTCTCTTTTTTGGTTCTGTACTCTCTGAGGCATTGGTGGGTCAGGGGTACAATTCTAGCCTTCCATATGCGAGACCCAGGTTTAATTCGTGGCCAATGTGGTGCTTCCAGACTAACATAGATTAGGTAGAAAGGGCTGGTGATCTATGTCTAAAAATCAGTTCATGAAAACCTTATTGATCACAATGGTCTGAACTGAGCAACATTTTGTTCTATTGTGTATGGGATTTCCATGAATTGGGAGCTTACTCAATGGCAGCTAACAATAACAATGACCTTCACTGCTGAAGTTGTTACTGTAACAGGTCTCTACATCCTAGTTCATTCTAGACACCTCCACCAGGCTGATATTCCAAAAGCTCTCTTTATAGACCTTCAGTGGCTCTTCTCTGACTACTAAATTTAGTATAAACCCATTGCTCAAGCGGATTCCAACTCTTAGCGACCCATAGGAGAGAATAGATGTGCTCATGGGGTTTCCAGAGGAGTCCTGGTGTGGTGCTGTTGGTTAATGTGTCAGACTGCAAAGCCGTTTGATGTGCAAGGTCGGCAGTTCAAGCTCACCAGCCGCTCCTTGGAAACCCTATACAGGGTTGCTATGGGTCGGGATCAACTCAATGGCACTTAACAACAACAACAATCTTTACAGAAGCAAACTGCCACATCTTTTTCCCATGGAGTGACTGGTGGATTTGAAAGGCTGACCTTCAGTTAGAACCCGATTGGACTGGTGGATTTGAAAGGCTAACCTTCAGTTAGGACTGTGCCACCAAGCCTCCTTAAACTTAGTACAGACTTAATGAATGGAATTTAGGTATTCCAAATATGAGTATGCCTATTACCAGCTTTGTTTCTTTTTACACACTTTAAACTACCAGCACATTTTACCACTTGCTTTCCTCTTAACCAGTGTCTATTTTCATTTCTTCTATCTTCATACCATCTTCCTAAAAAAACCTTACTCATCCTTCAGGGTTCATTTCCGATGTTGCTTCCACAAATCCTTTGACTCCCCTGTAGTTTGACGTGGCCTCTTACTCTTCCAAACCATGTTATTTTGCTCACACGTTTTGTCTGGCTCTTACTTCTTTAGATTGCTGTATTCTTTCTTTTCTCCCCAGGAGCTGAGTATACTCCTTGAAGGCAGGGACTACATTTTCTCATTGTTGTATCCCTTAGAGTACTCAGCACAGTTGCCTTGTACATTGAAGATAATTATTATCTGTTGAGCCGTGAAGACAATCATATACATTTTTTTAATATAGAAAATAACCATGAAGGCAGATGATCATTCTCAGCTCAAGCCTCTAAAAAAAGGAAGTAGGTTTCCATCTCACTTGAAATACTATCCCTCATTATTTTAGCAAGCTATCAACAGTCAGTAAACTACTTAGTGAATGTAATTCAAAGCTACAACATACATAAGCATGAGTCCTATTGGCAGCTGGGCAATTCTGTCCTGCTTCTAGGATAGAGAATATTCATCTGAGAAGATTCCAGGGGAACAGCCACAAAAACGAATATGTTAACCACAGTGTCAGATGTCACAGTTGGAAAAATAGCCCAAAGCTTGGCTTCTAAGCTTTGCAGATGGCTCACCATATGACTGACAGGGTCAAGAGAAAAACTAAGATCTGTCTTTTAAAGCTGTAGTGAACCAGGAACACCCAGCCAGTTGCTGATCGCCTCTGCAACATCTTCTCCATGAGGAATACTAGTGTATGTGTGTGAAATGAATGTGTGGTATGTTTTCAGTAGGTTGTCGGTAAAAAAAGAAAAATGCCAATGTGCATATTAGAAATATGTAATATTTAGGGGGTATCTTATTTATTCTTTTTGAAAATTCTTAAGATTATCTACATTCTATCTTGTGAATAACTCTACAATTTGTTTACTCTAAGGAGGCCTGGGAGTACAGTGGTTAAGCAATTGGCTGCTAACTGAAATGTTGGTGGTTTGAATCCACCAACTGCTCCATGAGAGAAAGATGGAGCAGGCTCCTTACATAAAGATTACAGCCTTGTAAACCCTATGGGACACTTCTATTCTGTCCTACAGGGTCACTATGAGTTGAAATCAACTCAGCTGCACTGATTCATACTCTACACTTAAGTGTTTAAAGAAGAATAAAATCTATCTCATTTGTTATGAAGGAGTAAGATAGGATCTAGGTTTAAAAAAAAAAAAAACACCTGAGACTTCTGAGGGTTATTATGTTTGAGTATTTTACAAAGAAATCGTTTTCTCCGAGCATAAGATTTCGGAGGAACTTAGAAGCATTTGCTAAGATAGTGTTAGGTATTTTTACTTGATGTTGTTGTTGTTAAGTGCCGTGGAGTCGGTTCCGACTTGATAGGAGACACAATACTTTTAATAATGATGGAGAGACACATACAACATTCCATTTCTAGGTACTAATCCAGCTGTGAAAGAGAAAAGAATAAGAAATAGACTGGCTTATAAAAGACATGAGAGAAGGAAAAAAGAAAAAAAAGAAAGAAGGTGAAGTGAGGGGAGGGGAAAGGGAGAGAGAACAGCAGAGTAAGGACTTGGAGAGGAGGTTCAGACACCCAATGTTATTGTTGTTAAGTGCCGTCGAGTCGGTTCCAATCCATAGTGACCCTGTAAAGGGTTTCCAAGGAGCAGCTGGTGAACTTGAACCGCTGACCTGGCAGTTCAAACCGACTTTGCAGTCCAGCGCATTAACCCAAAGTCTAAAACTTTCAAAGGAAAGATGATCACAAAGGTATGGAAAGAAGCAAGATAATGTAGCTAAGGCAGTATATGACATGTAAATTTTCCATCAAGAAAGTGATTGGGAACATCAAAGTCAAATAGTAACTGAAAGCATTCCAGTTTTGGCAAGTAGATACCTGACCCCAAAGGAACCACAGCAAAACAAAACAAAACAAAACAAAAAAAAAACCAAAAACCACCACCACCACCAAAAAACCCCATTATTAATATTTAACTTTCTAACCACCAGGCCTGTGAAAAACACTTTTAGTCTATTATGTCATTTAATTCTAATGCCAAACCTGAGGTATAGGTATTATTAGACTCATTGTGAGGATTAAGGATTAAGCAATTGAGGGGTAAAGAGGCTAAGTAGCTGATGCAAAATTACGTATCTGGTAGTGAAGACAGGGTCTAAACTGGCAGACTCCATTCATTCACTTTCTCAATCAGTATTTACTGAGCAGGTATTACTGTGAGTACCTGGTAACCAGAGTCCTGGTGTGGCGCTATGAGTTAATGCGCCAGACTGCAAAGCCATTTGAACTGCAAGGGCAGTGGTTCAAGCTCACCAGCTGCTCCTGGGAAACCCTACACAGCGTTACTATGGGTCGGAATCGACTCAACAGCACTTAACAACACAACAGCACCAACCTGGTAAAGTAAATTAGATATAGCCCTTGCTCTCAGGAGCTTACTGTCTAGTAAGAAAGATAGCCAAACATCAACTAAGCAAATCAATTATCTACTACATAATTTGATAAATAAAAACAAAGAATGAAATGACCAGAGAACAGGAATAGAGGGAAGCAAGGCATTACCAAATTAACATAGTTAAAGAGGTCTAATTGAGACCTAAAGGACAGGAAGAAGTCAGCCTTAAGAAGAAGAGCAAAATAATTCAAAGAAGAGGGAAGAGCATGTGTAAAAGAAGTGAGAGGTCATAACTACAGCATTGTGAGCACTGGGTATAGTACCAAGAGGAGGTGGGCAAGGCAGATAATAGAGTCAGAAGAGTACAGAGACCATAGCAGGTTTTTTAATAGCTTGAGTTTAGTTTTTAGTGTGACGGGAAAGCACATAATGGTTTTAGATGGTCTCGATTTGTGGTCTGAAGAGATCAGACTGCCTTTGTGTGAGTAACAACAGTAGATAGGAAGAATCAAGAGTGAAACTGGAGAGACCACCAAGGAAGATTCTTACAGGATTCTAAGAGGGATGAGAGTGGTTGCTTGGGCTTCTTGGGTGGAGATAGTGCAGATGAAAGAAATGGACTGGTGTGAGATATATGTTAGTGGCGGAAAAAGAAGCTTTGCTGGTAAACTGTATTTGAGGCGTGAAGGAAAGGGAGACACAAAGGATGGCTCTAAAACCTGTGCACTGCTCTGTATCTTGTATGTCTTTGGATTTCTTCTGTGAAAAAAGTAGCTGGATTTACACTATAGTTTTAACAAATTTTAATAACTAGTTCATGTATTAAATGTTCAGAATCACAAGTCTTCCATACTGCTAAAGTCACATTCTGATTTTAACAGCTGCACTGTAGGCATATTGTCCAGGAAGAGACATAGAGTTGTGGTGTGGTAGAAGGAGAAAAGACTTTCAAATGCCAAAGAACCTAGAGTTGAATTGCAGCTTTGCCATTTAGCTGCACAAATGCAGAGAGGTCACAATTCAGAGTTCCCAACTTTACATACACAGGTATTTTCAGTTTGATGGTGAGCATTACGTAAGGTGGTGGTGGTGGTAGTGGTGATGTGCTGTGGAGTCGGAACCAACTCATAGCGACGCTGTACAGGGTTTCTGAAGTTGTAAATCTTTATGGGAGCAGAAAGCCTCATCTTTTTCCCGTAGAACAGCTGGTAGTTTCGAACTGCTGACATTGAGGTTTGCAGCCCGATTCATAGCCACTATGCTACTAGAGCTCCTTTTACTTAAGATAAGTTGTATTAAATCCTGGCATGTTAGACTCGTTCTCACTTTCCCTCCCCTTCTCCCCCATTAGTGATGAGAATGTGAACAAACAGCTATATTTAAGAGCCCTGGTGACACAGTGGTTAAATTTTGGCTATTAACCAAAAGGCTGGCAGTTCAAACCCACCAGTTACTCTGTAGGAGAAAGATGCGGCAAGATTACAGACTTGAAAACCTATGGAGTAGTTTTATCCTGTCCTATAGGATCACAATGAGTTGGAATCCCATGACGATAGGTTTTACTTTTTTGTTTGTTTCTAAGTGCTATGAAGTAGGTTCTGACTCACAACAACCCTACAAATAGGGTTTCTGAGGAGCAACTGGTGGGTTTGAATGCCAATCTTGTGATTTGCAGTCCAGTGCTTTCTGATCCTACAGCACCACACCAGGAGTCCAATAAGGTAAGCTTGGAGAAAGCCCAGTCACAATTTAACTCTAGCCCAGACTGTCTTTTTATATTACAACAGGAGTGTAAAGTACCTTATTACACTCTGGATTCCCCTAGAGCCCAGCAGTTTTAACTGTGAGATGAAAGGGATATATATAGTTTTGTTGTTTTAGTGCCTTGAGTTGGTTCCAACTCATAGCAACCGTATAGTTTCCGAGGTAGGTTTAAACTGCTGACCTTAAGGTTCAAACTGACCTTGAAGTCCAGTGCTTATCCTATAGAGCCACACCAGGACACACATACTCTCTCTCTCTGTGTATGTATGTATATATATACACACACACATACACATATATATATGGTGGTGGTGATGTGCCGTGGAGTTGGTTCCGACTCATAGTGACCCTGCATAGGGTTTTGGAAGCTATAAATCTTTATGCGAACAGAAAGCCTCATCTTTCCCCTGTGGAACAGCTGGAAGTTTTTATATATATATATGGTGCTATGGGTTAATGCACTGGATTACAATGTCCATTTGAACCACAAGATCAGCGGTTCAACTTCACCAGCTGCCCCTTGGAAATCCTATACAGGGTCATTATGAGTTGGAACCAACTCAATGGCACTTACCAACAACTATATATATCTATACATATATCAGGAATATTATCTCAGTCATTTTATATATATATATATATATATATATATATATATATATATATATATATACATACACATACGCAGTTGGTGCATTTGAATTGCCAATCTTGTGATTAGCAGTCCAGTACTTCTACTGCAATGTCACACCAGGGCTCATATGTATATGATATATACAGATAGATAGATAGATAGATAGATTTAGATATATAATGATGGGGGCAATATTCCTGGTACACACTCCCAATAAGGCTCTAAAGATTCTATTAAAGGTGCCAATGATACTCACGTGGAATTTTAAACTACAATAGCCACCCTCACCACTTGGCTAGTAGGGTTAGTAGATAAAATATAAGACATTCAGTTAAATATAAATTTCAGAAAAATAACAAGTAGGGTTTTTTGTTTGTTTTTATGTATACTCCATGTAACATTTGGGACATTTCTTTCTTTGCCTTTTGTTTTTGAAAGTATAACCAACATCTATCAAGGGTTAGGAGTACTGGTGTGGTGCTGTAAGATAAACACTGGACTGCTAACCACAAGATCAACAGTTCAAACCCACCAGCTGCTCCATGGAACCCTATACAGGGTCGCTATGAGTTGGAACGGACTTGATAGCACTTAACATCAATAACGGAGTCCTGGTGTGGCGCTATGGGTTAATGTGCCAGACTGCAAACCTGTTTGAATTGCAAGGTCAGTGGTTCAAGCTCACTAGCCGCTCTCCTTGGAAACCCTATACAGGGTTGCTATGGGTCGGGATCAACTCAACAGCACTTAACAACAACAACAACAACATCAGTAACAACCAAAAGTTATGAGTTAGAAATTGGTCATATAAATATATGATATGAAAATAATTTGAAGATTTAGGCCAGATTTTTAGCTGGTTGATATTTAAGATTTTCAATTTCTGCTTATAGTATTGATGGGGGAAAATAAAGGAAATCCAAACATCTAGTTAATTATATAAGAAACACACAGAGCAGTGTTACTACTTATTATTCCACAACATGATACGGAGCTTGCTCCAGGATGAAAATCAACACACCAGTTATGTTTGGCTATAAAACAGTTGTCAGCTGAACTAAACAAAGGCTTAATGGTGTTACTGATTCACAATCTGGTGCGAGCTCTTTTTCACAGAGATAGGTCCAGTCTGGGGACAACATTTTGAGTAGCACTGATGGAGAAGGCTCGAAGCTTCTCTATATGGTACCTGTACTATGATGGCATATATAAAAGGCCCTTTTCATTCTGACCAGTTTGATGACCTTGTTGTTATTGTTGTGTGATGTTGAGTCAGTTCTGACTCATAGAAACCCTGCATAGGGTTTCTGAGGAGCAGCTGGTGAGTGTGAACCACCAACCTTGCAGTTCAAACCAACCTTGAGGTTGAGCGGTTATCCTACAGCGCCACACCAGGACTCCATAGATCCTCTTATTTCCTTGAAATAAAGGCATCAAAATGTTCTCCATTCTAACAATGTGTAACTAAATTTAAATATTTATCAAAACAATAGTTGCCCCAATTTTAGAAAGAAGAGGATGTGTGCTTACTCTTCTTGACGTAATTCATTGACGCTGCGGTCCAGTGAGATCATGTCACTTGCCACCATGTTAAATCCAAATTCTTTAATGCTGGCTTGAACAGCAGGTTTGAATTCTGGTCCCAAAACCAATGGCTTGGCTTTCTCTCCAGGGCCATCAACCATTCCATGAGGTTCAGGTTCTTTGGGTTCAAAGTTACCGAGGATCCCTGGGCGTAGCACAGGATCATGGTAGGTGAATGTCTGAGGCTTAAATGTGAGATACTGCCTCTGGATTATGTCTTTCTGGGAATCTCCGCCAGCATGGTGTTCATGTTCATTTTTGGCCTTGTTTTTTCTTCTAATAGACTCTAAATCCACTTCTACTCCTTCAACATGAGGCCATGGTACCACAGGTTTGAATCTGTCATCCCCAGGAGCTAATCCATTGCCTCCTCGGTTAGGCATGGGATTATTGACATCTCTGTCTTCCTATATAAAAGGGAGGGGGATATATAATGAGTACATGAAAGCAAACCACCACAGCAGAGTTTATGATATTAATTTTATGGTACAAATAAGAGGCTGAGGTAATAAAAAAATAATTTAAATGTGAAATAGAACCAGGCCATTAATCAAGACTTCATATTAGCATACCAAGAAATAGGTTCTTTACTCACTTCTTAACTCCAAAATAAATGAAAAGAATGCATTTTTATTCTCTGCCCCCCCCGCCCCCCCCCCCCCGTCAATCTATTCTCCAACAATACTTGGTTAATAAAGCAAATTATTAAGGGTTAGAACAGTGAGGTTCTAGCTCTTTGATTAAAATGGACACTTTAAAATAGGTCATGTTGTACTTTCCAATCATTCAGTGTACGACAAATATAATTTTCTGTCAATGATACAACAAGATGGTGGCAGTGGTACTAGATGTCATCCATTAGTAGAGACAAAGTGAACTGGAGCAACTGTAAAACAGGCTAACTGGTCCACCACTTCACTGACTACTAAGACTATAAATATGGTTCCTTAACAGATTTATAATAGAATTAGCACCATCTAACCAAATTATTTTGTACAGTGTTAAAACTATCTTTAAAAGCTATGCTAAAAGCTTTGTTTTAAAAAGAATCTAGAAAAAAGGCTCCAGGTGTGATGTTGATATACAGGTTGTTGTCTAAACTAAAAATACAAGTTGCTATAGTTTATTCAGAGACAAAATTCTCTACAGAAAAACCAGTTAATTCTGATTTTAGTTTAGTTGATGCTAAAGTTTTTTGTAACAGTTGGCTAGAAAACGATTTATCTTAGAGATTTCAAAAATAATTTTTTTAAATATCTACTTAGCAATATAAGCATATGATACAAAATTCAAAGGATCCCAACAGGTTCATCATAAAGAGCAAATTTTCCTGTACTCTCTTCTGTGGTGAAAACCACATCTACAAATCTCTTGTGAATTCTTCTAGAAGTGTTATATACATATTAACATACATACACATATATGTTACAGAATTTTTAACAGATATAAACTTCATGCTTATCTTCCTTCAGTAGTTGTTTTGATTTTTTCTATTGACTTAAGGATTCTTTGTCCAATCTTTAATTGTTGGTTTTCCTTAGGATTCTTTTAGAAGCCTTGTTGTCATTCCATCCTCATACTAGGTTATCTCAACATCTTTTCAAGCTGAGCAATCAGTTACAGATTGATAATTGCTACATCCATTTTCCAGCCCACATCACAATTCTGATCTAAAGACCTTATAATCAACTGTTTCCTGAACACTTCTACTTATGTCTCTCTGGTATCTAAATTTAACATACCCCCAATTGAATGTACCATCCACCCTGCCTCCCAAACCTGATTAGCTCAATGCCAACCCTATCTCAGAGACTGGAAACACCATTTACTCAATTGATGAAGTACAAATCTGCATGTCATCCTAATCTTCTTGCTATCTTTTAACATCCAGTCAATTGCTGAGCCCAACCAACTTTTATCACCTAAATAATTCTTGAATCTGGATACTTCTCTCTATATTTCTCACTACCATTGTCTTAGTTGACGTCATCCTCATCTGTTAACAAGATCACTACAATAGTAATAATAGTGATGACTGTCAACACTATGTTCTAAATGCTTTGCATATAGTAATTTATTTAATCTCATTAACCAGGTGCTTTGAGTACCAAGAATATATTTGACATATTGAACAGTAATGACTGAAGACCAGACAAGTTTTAGGACAACACTGAAAACATTATTCATGAAGAAAGCAAAAGGTCATTAAAAAAAAAGGGAAAGAAAGATAAATGGATGTCAGAAGACCCTGAAATGTGTTATCGAACATAGAAAACTTAAAGCAAATGGAATAAAAGAAGAAGTAAAAGAGATGAACAGTAAATCCCAAAGGGCAGCTCGAGAAGACAAAGTATTAAAATGAAATGTGAATAGACCTGGAGTTAGAAAACCAAAAGGGAAGAACACACTCAGAATTTCTCCATATGAAAAAAACTAAAGAAAAGACTCAAGCCTTGACTTGCAATACTCAAAGATTCTATGGTAAAAATATTGAACAATTAAGAAGCATCAAGAGTAGATAAAAGGAATACACAAAAATCTTGTATCAAAAATAACTTACTGACATCAGCCATTTCAGGAGGTAGCATGTAAACAAGAATTGATGGTATTGAAGGAAGAAGTCCAAGACACACTGAAGGCATCAATGAATAATAATACTCTAACTCTAGGAATTGATGGAATACCAATTGAAATGCTTCAACTAACTAATGCAGTGCTGGAAGCACTCACTCATCTATGTTAAGAAATTTAGAAGTAAGCTACATGGTCAAGAGATATATATTTGTGACCATTCCAAAGAACTGTGACCTAACAGAATGTACAAATTATTGAACAACATCAATATCACACACAAACAAAATTTTGCTAAAAATGATTTAAAAATGGTTGCAGCAGTATAGACAGGAAACTGCCAGAAAGTCAAGCTGGATTCAGAAGAGGATAAGGAACCAGTAATATCATGTTGAAAGCAGAGAATACCAGAAAGATGTTAACATGTGTTTTATTGACTATGCAAAGACCATGGACTGTGAGAATCGTAATGAACTATGGATAACATTTTGAAGAATAGGAATTCAGAACGCTTAATTGTGCTTATGTAGAACCTTTACAAAGCTCAAGAAGCAATTGCTCAAACAGAACAGGAAGATACTGCACAGTTTTAAATCAGGAAAAGTGTTCATCAGAACTGTATCCTTTCACCTGAATGCTGAGCAAGTATTCCCAAAATATGAACTATTTGAAGAGGAATGCAGCATCAGGATCAGAGGAAGACTCATCAACCACCAGCAATATGCAGAAGATACATCCTTGCTTACTGAAAGGGAAGAAGACTTGAAGCATTAATTGTTGAAGATCAGAGACTACAACCTTCAGGATGGATTACAGTCAATATAAAGAAAAAAAATTCTCACAACTGAATCAATAAACAATATTATGATAAATGGAGAAAAGATTGAAGTTGTCAGGTATTTAATTTTACATGGATTCACAGTCAATGCCCAGGGAAGCAGCAGTTAAGAAATCAAATGACATATTGTTTTGGGAGAGTCTGCTGCAAAGCACCTCTTTAAAATGTTAAAAAGCAAAGATGCCACTTTAAAAGCTAAAGTGAACCTGACCCAAGGAATGGTATTTTCAGTCACCTCACATGCATGCAAAATTAATAGGGAACAATGAATAAAGAACATCGAAGAAGAACTGATGTCTTTGCATTATCCATCAAGTGTCAGAAGAACAAACAAATCTGTCTTGGAAGAAGTACAGCCAGAATGCTTTGTAGCAGTGTCTCATGTAATTTGGATATATTATCAGGATGTACCAGTCCCTGGGGAAGGACATCACGCTTTGTAAAGTAGAGGGTCAGTGCAAAAGAGAAAGACCCTTAAGGAGAAGGGTTGACACTGTGGCTACAATAATGGACTCAAACATAGCAACGATTATGAAGATACAATCAGATTGTTGTTGTTGTTGTTAAGTGCTGTCGAGTTAGTTCTGACCCATAGCGACCCTGCATAGGGTTTCCAAGGAGTAGCTGGTGAGCTTGAACTGCCTACCTTATAGTTCAAACCAACTTTGCAGTCCAGCACATTAACCCACAGCACCACACTGAAGTATTCTGTTCTTTTGTATATGGGGTCACTATGAGTTGGAACCAGTGCAACAACATCTAACAATGATTACCATCTCTGTTTCACAGACAGAAAACTGACAGAGAAGTTATCTGAGATCAGAATCAGAAAGTGGATAGAGTAAAATTTGAACCTAAGACATCTGAGGCAAGTGTTTACATTCTCTTAACTGTAGTGTTTCTTTTATCCTAATGTGTGTAGGGTCCTGGTGTGGTGCTGTAGAACAAGTACTGGCTTGCTTACTGCAGATTGATGGTTCAATCCTAGCTGCTATTCCTTGGAGACCCTATACTTGGTCACTATGAGTCAAAAACGTAAAGAAAACAAAAATCCTTACCACTGGACCAACAAACAACATTCTTGGCAATGGAGAAAAGTTTGAAATTGTCAAAGACTCCATTTTTCTCAGATCAACCATCAATGGACTCATGGAAGCAGCAGTCAAGAAATCAGATGTATTGCATTAGGCAAATTTGCTGCACAAGACCTTTTTAAAGTGTTCAAAAGCAAAGATGTCAGTTTGAGGACTAAGGTGCACCTGTCTCGAGCCATGGTATTTTCAATGACCTCATGGTCATGTGAAAGTTGGACAATGAATAAGGAAGACCATAAAAGAATTGATGCATTTGAGTTATGGTGTTGGGGGAGAATATTGAAAGTTCCATGGACTGCCAAAAGAAAAAATAGGTCTGTGTTGGATGAAGTAGAGCCAGAGAGCTCTTTGGAAGCAAGGTTGGCCAGACTTCATCTCTCATACTTTGGACATATTGTCAGGAAGGACCAGTCACTGGAAAAGGATATAATGTTTGGTAAGGTGGAGGGTCAGAGAAAAAGAGGAAGACTACCAGCGAGATGGACTGGCAAAGTGGTAGCATCAATGGGCTCAAGCGTAGCAGTGATTGGGATCGGGCAGTGTTTTGTTCTGTTTTGCACAGGGTCACTATGAGTTGGTACCTACTCCATGGCACCTAATGAGTCAAAAGTGACTTGATGGCACTTAACAACATTGCTTCCCTTTATTATTTTTTTCGTAGATACCAGTTATAGTGACTTTGAAAAAATTCAAACATGAATATGTTACATTCCCTGCTTAAAATATTTCACTTGTGGCCCACTACTCTCCAGAGAGTCTATATGCCACTTACTTCTCCACCATTTTTCTGTAAAGGGCCAAATAGCCTATTAGGCTTTGCAAACAAGTCAAAATTATTCAGGTTTGCTGTTGATGGACATGGCTGTATTTCAATAAAACTATAGTCCTGGTGTGGCGCCGTGGGTTAATGCACCAGACTGCAAAGCTGTTTGAACTACAAGCTTGGTGGTTCAAGTTCACCAGCCGCTCCTCGGAAACCCTATCCAGGGTCACTACAGGTTGGAACCGACTCAATAGCACTTAACAACAACAACATATTTACAAAAAGAGGAAGTAGGTCAGATTTGGCCCATCAGATGTAAATTGTAGTTGCTGACAAATGCAGTAGATTATGAGTTCTGTAAAGGGCAAAGACCATGTCTATTCTATGCAGCATTGTATTCCCAATGCTTAGAGGTTGGTGGTGGTGCTGGTTGTTGAGTGCCAGTGAGTCGGTTTTGACTCACAGTGACTCTGTACAGGGTTACTGACGCTATAAATCTTTACAGGAGCAAAAAATGTAATTTTTCTCTCCTGGAGATTCAAACTGCTGACCTTGTGGTTAGCAGCCCAAACTGTAACCCATTACACTACCATGGCTCTTTATGCTTGAAGCCTGGCATGCATTAATTCCTCAAAAAGTATTTACTGAATACTGTTGTTGTAAGGTGTCCTTGAGCTGGTTCTAACTCACTGCCACTCTATATACGGTTTCCAAGACTGTAAAACTTGGTTGTTGTTGTTAAGTGCTGTCAAGTTGGTTCTGACCCATAGAGACCCTATACAGGGTTTCTGAGGAGCAGCTGGTGTGCCTGAACCACTGACCTGGAGGTTCAAACTGACTTTGCAGTCTAGCACGTTAACCCCATGGCGCCACTTTACGGGAACAGAAAATCTCATCTTTCTCCCATGGAGTGGCGGGTGGGTTTGAACTGCCAGTCTTGTGGGTAGCAGTGAAGTGTTTATCCTAAAGTGCCACACCAGTGCTCATTTACTGAACAACTGAATGAATTAATTCTAAAATTTCTGCTTTGGTTATGAGAGATGGTCTGAGAAGAAACCAGAAAGACAAAGAATGGAGAATAAAAAATGAGAGATAAGGGTTTGGACCAGATAGAACCTTCCTGTCAATATCTTATGAATTTAACAAGGGAGTGAGACAAATAACTTCATAGTCTCTGCACAGTATTGTGCTCTTAATAATGTTATATATAATACTCACTAGAAAAATTGAATTTGCTCACTTCTCAAAGTCTATATGCCATTAAATCTCAAGCAAAACTAAATATAAGAATTGTCTTTCTAACCTCAAGTCAATTAAGAACAGTCATGTTAAATCTTAATGTTACATGATTCAAAAAACAGCTACCAAGCAGTGTAATACTTAACTCTCCTGAGGAGGAAAACTATACACTCCTCCCTGAGAGTGAATGAGAATCAGTAATGCTTTCATGACTCACTGGAACTATAATACCTTCATAAGCACCAACTGATTTACTGTGCAGCCCAAATCAATGAATCACTCTAGGCTAGAAACGGAAAAGAGAATCAGTAGATAATCTTCCAAGATCAGCATACTCACGTGGTGGAAATGTACTGAAAAATATAATCACTTATCAACAGATAGTAATTATGGATCAGATCAGGTCAGGCTACTTATACCTTATAAAGTCATATATGCAGCTCTGGTGGCACTACAGGACAGACACTGGACTGAACCATAAGGTTGGCTGTTCAAACCCCTCAACACTGCAGGAGAAAGATGCAACTGTAATATAAGCATTAGACTGCAAGATCAGTTTGAACTGCAAGTTGGCAGTTCAAACTCACCAGCCGCTCCTTGGAAACCCTATACAGGGTGGCTATGAGTTAGAACCGATTCAATGACACTTAACAACAACAACCAACATTTACAGTCTTCAAAACCCTATACAGGTCATGATGAGTCAGGATAACTCAATGGTACTTAACAACATATGTATCCACGGGATTAAGATGACACTTTCTGCTCCAGCAAACATTTAAAAACTCGGAAACCACATACAGGGTCGCTATGAGTCGGAAAAACTCGACGGCACTTAACAACAGCAATTCTGTGGTTATGAGTCAGGACCAACTTTATGGGACTTAACAACACACACATATACACATATATAGGAGTCCTGGTATAGTGCTGTGGTTTAATGCACTGGACTGCAAAGTTGGTTTGACCCAAAAGGTCTGCAGTTCAAGCTCACCAGTAGCTTCTCGGAAACCCTATACAGGGTCACTATGGGTCAACAACAACATATATACATAAAATCACTACACTACCAGAGCTCCATACACACAAGCACACACACACAAGCACACAAGCACACACACATATATACATACATACATATAAGAGCCCTATTGTGACTCAAAACCACACAGTCAGCAGTTCAAACCCACCATCTGCTCTCAGAAACTCTACATAGGGTTGCTATGAGTTAGAACCAACTTGACAGCACATAACAACATATATGCATATGAATATATATGGTCATTGTTAAGTGAACATATGACTATACATAAGCTCATTATTGTTGTTAAGTGCCATCCAGTCATTAAGAGTTTAGTTTTCTAGGGTTTACTCATCATTTCAAATCCATATTAAGTTTGTATTACTTTTATTTCCTTAAGACCATTTTTGAAAACCCTGTTGGATTCATATAATTTCTACCAAGGCATGAGCATCTTGGAAAATTTTATATATAATGTAGGACTTAGTATAAGCACTGGACTGCTAACAGTAAGACGGCAGTTTTACTCATCAGCCACTCTCAGACACCCTATTGTTGTTGTTAGTTGCCATTGAGTCGGTACCGACTCATAGCGATCTTATGCACAGCAGAATGATACACTGTCCTATTCTGGGCCAACCTCACTATCATTGCCACGTTTGATCCCATTGACGCTGCCACTTGGCCAATCCATCTCACTGGGAGTCTTCTGTTTCTCTGACCCTCCACCCTACCAAACATGATATCCTTCTCCAGCAACCGATCCCTCCTGACAATATGTCTAAAGTATGAGAGATGAAGTTTGGCCATCCTGGCCTCCAAGGAGCACTCTGGCTGCACTTCTTCCAACACAGATCTGTTGTTTCTTTTGGCAGCCCATGGCACTTTCAATATTCTCCTCCAACACCATGACGCAAAAGCATCCATTCTACGGTCTTCCATATTCACTGTCCAGCTTTTGCATGCACATGAGGTTATTGAAAATACCGATACAGGTTTGCTATTAGCCCAGAACTGACTTCATGACACTTTAACAACAATATACATACATACATTGTTCAGTCAATTCCAATCTTTGACCATGTGGCTACTAGTCTAGTGCTTACACTGGAGGACCACATCAGGACTCCCATCTCCCATAAATGCACACATATGTATGTATGTCAGAGCTGACTTAATGCCACAGAAAACCACATTATTGACTAGAAAGTGCAGTAGCTCTGAAGGGTAAGCACTGAACTAACAACCATAAAGTCAGGGGTGTGAGTCTACCAGCTGCTCCACGGGAGAAAGATGAGGCTTTCTGCTCTCACAAAGATTTATTGCTTGGAAACTCTGTACATTGCTGCTATGGGTCAGAATGGACTTGACAGTGCTTAACAACAGCACCAACAACATACATATACACGTGTACGTATATATACATATTTGCTGCTGTGTTGTGTCCAGTGCTTATCCTAAAGTCCTACATTATGTAAACTTTTCCCAAGATGCTGATGCCTCAGTAGAAATGATATGAATCCAAAGAAAAATGGTCCTAAGAGCAAATAAAAGTAATGACTTGTTTAGATTTGAAATGCTGAGTAAACCCTAAAACACTAAACTTTTAATGATGAGCTTATGTAGCATCTTATGATCTCTTGAGAAATTACTATTTAGCTGTAACAAATGGCCACTGCTGAATAATATACATACTATTTGCTTATCATTCAACATGACAAGTCAAAAATCAAGCAGTGATTTTCACCAGTAGATCAGGAGTGGAGTTCTGCTGTGGCATGGTAGGATAAGCACTCAACTGCCAGGTCAGTTTGAACTGCAAGGTCGTGATTCAAACTCAGCAGCCTCTCCTTGGAAACCCCATACAGGGTTGCTATGAGTCAGGACCAACTCAATAGCACTTAACAAGATCAGAGGTAGGAAATAAATGCCTGCTGGCCATATAAGGCCCATAAAATAATTTTGTCTCGCCCTGCCAAGGCAACTGCAGTTCCAGCCATTACACTGTTGTTGTTGTTGTTAAGTGTCTTCGAGTTAGTTCTGGCCCATATCGATCCTGTATAGGGTTTCCGAGGATCGACTGGTGAGCTTGAACCACCATCCTTGATGTTCAAACCAACTTTGCAGCTCAGAGCATTAACCCACAGTGCCACACCAGGACTCCAGCTATTATCACATTGGTGGTGGTGGTGGTGGTGGTGGTGGTATGCCATGGAGTCAGTTTCAACTCATAGCAACCCTGCATAGGGTTTCTGAGACTGTAAATCTTTACAGGCGCAGAAGGCCTTATCTTTCTCCAGTGGAACAACTGGTAGTTTTGAACAGCTGAACTTGAGGTTAGCAGTCTGACTTGTAACCACTACACTACCTATTTGACCAAATATACCAGGCAAATTTTGTTTTTTAAAAAGCCTCTATTATGAATTGAGTGATACTTTACCTAGAAGAACATTGGTTTTGCACTCAACCAATTATATTGTTTTATTTCAATGATTACAACCCTCTCCATGCACCATCAGTTAATAGTATTTGCCTCTATTCTCTCTCTTTTTTTGATGTACACAAAACATAAAGAAATATATATTCTTAAATTTAAACCACCAAAGGGCACACTTTGCAAGGCAGCCTCCTGCCCACCGGCACACAGCCCTTCTCTTTCTATGGGTCTATAGTCCTCAGTTGCTCTATCTCTCCATGTCATCATCTCTGACTCTGTCTCTGGTGTCGCTGCTTCTCTGGTTAGGATCCCATGTGCCTCTCATGCTTTTCCCTCTTGATGGTCCTAGGGTCCTCTGTTCCTGGAATGAAAAATTAACTATTCCCCACTTAGCAGGCTAAGTTTTTAAATTGATAATTCTGTATAGCCCAGGAATGATGTCATAAATTTTGGCAGCAAAAAGGTTCCCTACCCCTGCTCTAGACAAACAGTATGTTTAAACTTAAATTAGCAAAATCACATCAAGTTCCTTCCTCTAGCTTCACTTTCTCACTAACATAGAAGGAGCAGAAGAAAAGGGGCAAAGAAAACAGGAAAGGAAGTGATAAAAATAACTCAGGCATGGATGTTAAGGAAAACTAGAGTGCCCATGTAGTCTCACCGACATGTGATAGAAAAAAAGGGACAGTATAGAATGCTCTGACCTCAGTGCCCTTGTTTCTCTCTGGTTAACTAGAAACAGATTCTACATTAATACCTCCCCTGCTGCCATTTTGCATTGAATGCAGATCATCAGAGTTTGCTTTCTTCAGAGGGTACAGAGCTGACTACATTGAGAATGTCCCTATTGGGCATGAGGGAAAAGACAGATGCAGATTACCCCAATAAGCATGGTAAGTACAAACTTACTTGTGCATGCTTACTAATTTATAGTGAACAATTGCACATATTGTTGTTGTTGTTAAGTGCTGTTGGGTTGGTTCTGACTCATAGTGACCCTGTATAGGGTTGCCAACCTTGAGGTTCAAACCGACCTTGCAGTTCATTGCATTAACTCATAGTGCCACACCGGGACTCCAGTAAGTGAGCCCCAATTTACCTTGCTTACAGGTATTCTGTCCCTGTCAGGGAATATAAATTTGAAAAGAGGATGTGATTCTTTAGCAAGGTGCTGTGGAGTTGGGAAAGAGGCAGATGTCAACCATACCTAGAAGCAGAATCTTTGATGTGATGAAAAATAAGAGCCTGTTCACTAGATTAGTAAGTACAGGTAAGCCCTTGCTTACCTTGCTTAGTGGGTAATCTGACAGTAGGGAAAGGTGAGGGCCAAGAAATTTATCTGTGCTTAACAGGAGGGACAAGTCACTGGAGAAGGATATCATGTTTGGTAAGGTGGAGGGTCAGAGAAAAAGCGGAAGACCCCCATCGAGATGGACTGGCCACGTGGCAGCATCAATGGACTAAGTATGGCAACAGTAGTGACGTTGGCCCAGGATTGGGCAGTATTTCATTCTGCTGTGCATAAAGTCGCTATGGGTCGGTACCAACTCTATGGCATCTAACAACAACAACAATCAGGGTTTAAAATGGATAAACACAAGATCCCAGCCTTGAAAATCTAGCATATTATCTCTTATGGGAAAGGAGTTTATTCCAAATACATTTTAAGACTAGCAAAGTAGGACGAGGCTTAAGGTCACTATCCAATGGCAATACTGTGTTACCAATTATGGCAGAAGTGAACAATGGAGACAGGTGTATCTTTAGGTAACTTTGCTGTTGTGTGCAGTTAAGTTGGTCCCAGCTCATAGGGACCCTACATAGGGTTTCAAGGCTGTAAATCTTTATGAGAGCAGAAAGCCTCCTCTTTCTCCAGTGAAGTGACTGAAGGATTCGAACTGTTGACCCTGTAGTTAACAGCCCAACGTGCAACCCGCTATGCCACCAGGGCTCCTTAGTTAACTTTATGTAAATAGATAAACACAAACATTCTAGACAAGCTCTGGGTGTGGCTTAAAAATAAGGTGCACAGGTAAAGTATGAATTTCAGCTAAGAATTATTTGCTGAAAGAAATTAGTAGACTCACTTAGAAGAGATTCTTATTCTTTTTTAAAGAATCAAAGTCAGGATAGAAAACAAAAAGGAACCAGAATGAAGGCAACAGCATGGCTGACATAGAAATGGCTCTACCAAAAGGAATCCAAGTCAGCAAATGTTATACTATACATTAGAATTTGGTAGGATAACCAAGACAGAGAAATGTACAGTAAGTAAGTCAGTTTGATTCAATTTGCCCTAGGAACTGAAATGTTGAAACTCTGGGGTAGGGAAAGCTACCTACTGCATAAAACTTAATATCTATTCCTTTTATTTTCTCTCAAAACTTGTATCTGATATGCTGTGGTAACCACAATGATGAGCACTTAAATGGGTGCTACTGTTTTAATCTCTGATTGGAAAGATTTTACCAAGTTTCAAATGAACCAAAATGCCACTCCTCCTTAACTAAATAAGTAAAATTTCAAGTCCAGGTTTACAGGATAGGCCTATAAAACACAGCATATAATATGGGTCACTGTAAATCAGAACTGATTTGACAGCACTTAACAACAACGTCCTATATTATGGAGCCCTGATGTGGCGCTGTAGGATAAGGCACTGGACTACAAGGTTGGTTTGAATCACAAGGTTGGCGGTTCAAACTCACCAGCAGTTCCTCGGAAAACCTATACAGGGTTGCTATGAGTTGGAGCCAACTCAACAGCACTTAACAACAATAAATCCTGCATTATGGGAGTGTGGTAGCTCTGTAGGATAAGCACTGGACAGGGAACCATAAGGACGGTGGCTTGAGCTCATCAATTGCTCCACAGGAGAAAGATGAAACTTTCTGCTCCTGCCTCAAAAACCCTAAACCGGATTGCTATGAGCAAGAAGCAACTTGATGGCATTTAACAACAATCCTGTATGATATCCTGAGAAATACTAAAATAATAGATGTCTTCCTAAAACATTGGCTATATAATATTTTTGAACATTTAATCATCCAAATGAAAAGGAGATTTTCATTATAAAAGAAACTCCCAATAAATATCAAATAGTTAACTAGCATTTGCAGATTTGAATTTCCATGTACACCATTTGGTATCCTTAAAAGAGGCACCTATCTACATTATATTTTTCAGAAGATCTTGGTGTATCTTACAGAATAACTATAGTCAACTATAGACTATCTAGATATGTATGACAAGACAAGTTTTAAGCCTTGGGTTCGTTTCCTCCAATTTCAACAAAAGAAGAGTTGTTTCTTAACCATCATTAGAATAAGATAAAATACTTTTGTGATTTGACAGAATTAAATATGAAAAAAATAAACATATCGAAAATACTACTCAATAGAAAAATATCCACAGTTTTTGGGCAATCAACTATTTGAGTTATTGAATACAACTTCATGAACAAGTATCTAAAAATATACTTTTTCTAAGCAGGAATTGCCTGAAATGAACTCTTAGTATATCTTGGTTCAAGTATCCTTTCCAGTACACCTCCCTCTGGAGGCTGTGAATTCCCTTCTAAAACAGGAGGCAGAAATACCCATGGTCATCCTCATTCTTTTGGATCATTCAGGCTTCTTTCTATAGATAAGTGAGGAACTTTGGCTTGCTTAGAGTGGAACACTCTAGCCCCATTTCAGTATTTAAAACATCTAAGAAAGCAAACAAGTGTTAATTAAACAGGTTTCTTCTCATCAGGGCAACTTCTTTCAAGTTGGCTATTTTTTAAAATATTGAAACATTGCATGTTATGCCTTTGGATAGTAATTTTGCACTGATGATATCCTAAATTTTAAATTAACCAAAATTCACTTATATCATCTCCATATCAAGTATTATGTATACTTCAGAAGGTTTTTCACATTTAATCTCACATTACTGAATACTACATATGAGCACACTTTTCTTCCTTTTTCCCTTCTTTCATGGGGGAGGGTAAGCACCCTTCCATTCAGGATTTAGGAAAATCAGTCTTCAAGTGATAAGGAATATTACCTTAATTTAATCAGAATCTAAACTTTATGGACAAGTTTGAATTTCTCTATAGGATTTATGCTTATTTAAGAGCCTTGGTACAGTGCTCTAGGATAAGCACTGGAATGCTAACTGGTTGGTGGTTGAAGCCCACCAGCCACTTTCAGAAACCCTACACAGGGTTGCTATGAGTCAGAGTCAGTTGGATGACACACAGAATAAGGTATTTCACAGATAAGAAGTCTCTTTAAAAGGGAACAATTCTGAAATATAAAAATATTCATCTTTCTAAGTTTGATCTTTTGAACTTGAAATTATTCCAGTGATTAGGTATAACTTAAAAGGGTATTTGACAGTGATATTAGTAAGCATAGATAATAAATCCATCCTCAAATCCACATAAGCAATTTAAAATGATTATTTCATCCCAATTAAAGCAGATATTCAATTGGCTAAAATTATGATGAAACATACTTTTTACAAAGTCATGCCAGTGCATTGTGTATTTTAAAGGTATTGGGATAAATTGCAAACTCTTTATTAACAAAAACTTCCTACATTCAATAAATGAAGTAAAATGACAACTGGAAAAAGACAGATTCCATACAAAGTCTTCCACTGTATTAACTCTATTGTATCTAATAGTCTATATTGTAAATGTGAAATTATTAGTACAAACACAATAGTTTAAGTAGCTTTAAATACAGGACCCATAGCTCCAGGAAACCTTCCCTCTCCTCTCATATCGCCTTTGACTATTTCCAGCACTGTTTTCCCCAAATCTCCTGAACAATATCTATTTACATGTTTTCCCCCAGCCAGGCTGAATGGATCTTTGAGGAAGTTGTTGTTAAGTGCCATCAAGTCAATTTTAACTCAAAGCAACTCTGTGCAGGGTTTCTGAGGAGCAGCTGATGGGTTTTAACTGCTGACCCTGTGGTTATCTGTCCAGTGTTTATCTTATAGTGCCATACCGGGGATCCCTTTGAAGATTGCTGTTTTTGTGGCTAAGTGCCGTTGAGTTGGTTCCAACTCACAGCTACCCTGTATAGGGATTCCAAGAAGCAGTTTGTAGATTTGACCCACCAACCTTGCAGTTGCAGGGAAGACTACAACCTCCGTTCATGGAGACTATATTATTTAACTGTGTGTCTCAAGCACCTAGAATGCAGTAGCTATTCCAGAAGTATGTAAGGGTGAACAGCTAGCTGTGGGTAGTCTATTACTACCTTGCCAAAATAAAAATGTCTTGAATGCCATTTTCTTATGCCACTTGGCTTGGTTTAAACCAGCATTTTGGGAATCCAAGAGACAACTGAAAACATTACTTTAACCTACAAATAAAAAACTCGAATAATCCTTTTTTTAAAAATTCTATTTTAGATTAGATAAATCATGTCTGTAAAATGCAATCTGGTATTTTGTGGAAAACAAGCACTAATTAAATATGAAAAAGTAAATCTGCTAGTGTTAGTCTTAGATCTCCAGGCCAATATATCTTGGAAACCATTTCTTGCTAAATTTGGTCCATGTTGTAAAACAGTGATTGGCTAGAGATTCTAAATCAGGTAAAAAAAAATATTGGGTTACACTCAAGAGGGAACAAATTAAAACCACCAACCCCATAGGGTTTCCAAGGCTGTAAATTGTTATGGAAGCAGAATGCTTTTATGGAGCTACTTGTGGGTTTGAACTGCTGACCTTTTATTTAGCAGTCAAGTGCACCAACAGGGCTCCAGGTTAATGTCTACAATAGAAAAATAATAACAAACTACTAGATTACTCTTTGGGAGTCCTGGTGTGGCGCTGTGGGTTAATGCGCCAGACTGCAAAGCCGTTTGAACTACAAGGTTGGCAGTTCAAGCTCACCAGTAGCTCCTTGGAAACCCTATACAGGGTTGTTATGGGTCGGAATTGATTCGACGGCATTTAACAACAACAACAGATTACTCTTTTACAAACAAACAAACAAACCTTTTCTCATTACTGTTTTAACAGTCCAGTTATCATAGACAACTATACAAGAAGCCTATGAGACAGATGAAATTTAACATTAAGAAGGTAAGTAAAAAAAGCATCGTTATTATCACTCCAGTGCACACATGCATGATTTTATTCCAAACAAAATGTCTTTAAACATGTTTCTGTGATTAATGTATAACTGCAGACAAATTCTCTCAGTAATACACTTATCTTAGCCTGTTAAAGACTAAATTATTATCCTTATAAAAAGGATACTTTTTGTACCGTGGGACAAAATAATTTTGAGGCCATGGCTGATATAAAATTTTTTACAAGGCTCAAGTGGACATTTTCTCAAATCATTGAAGCCTTGCAACAGTTTATGGAATGCTGCTTCACATAAAACAAGTTTGGGGATGAATCAGGCATTGTACGAAAGGTTGAGAAGTTGTTATAGGTGACCTAAGAGGGAAGGCTACAACCTCCGTGAATGAAGAAACTGTGGCTGAAATCCAGAATCTAGTGGACAACCACCATAGTTTTAAACAAATGATCAATAAATCTTTTTATGTATATTTCAAAAGGCTTTATGTATCAATTTCTGTGGAAGAGTACAGAGATCAAGGCATATGGGGGAGCAGTTCAAACAGCTTGTGGAATAAAATGAATGAAAAGATGATGGACTTATTCCATGAAATTGTGAAGCCCCCTTGTACAAATATGCCTGTGTCATTTAAAAGCCCCGGCTCCTACAGGTGTTGTTAAATGCTGCTGAGTCGGTTCCGACTTGTAGTGACATTGTATTGTGTTTCCTAGGAGCAGCTGGTGAGTTTGCACCGCTGACCTTGCAGTTCAAACTGACCTTGCAGTCCAGTGCTTATCATACAACACCACACCAGAACTCCTACAGGTAGTAAAGGGCAAATTACCATACCTCTTAGGAACTACAGAAGGCTACAGTGGCAGAGTAGAGATGTTTAACAAATCCTGGTTAAAAGGTCAGTTTGAAGCCAAGGTCTGCGGTTCAAACTCACCATTTGCTCCTTGAAAACCCCAAACAGGGTCACTATGAGTTGGAACCAACTCAAGGGCACGTAACAGTTTAGAAACTAAACAATCACTGACTTAAAAAACTAAAGCTCCGGAGTGGCATTTTCATTCTGAAAGTAAAGTAAAATATTATAAAATATTTTAAATAAAACTGTCCTTACTAAATGACCTGTCTAAAAATAAGTAGAGTATTAAGAAAAAAGTGAGGAGAAAAAATGAAAGCAAAGCAATGAGAAAAAGATTAAAACATAAAATCTGTGAAGATTTTTAAACACATGAATAATTTATATATGCATATATATTATGTATGAACATGGAGATAGGAAATATACAATTTAAGCCCAAATAGCTTAGTAGGATAAAAATAAGAAATTAACCCTGCTGAATAGACCCTTCAAAAGAACAATCATAGCATTTCATCAGGTGGAGAAGAGAGGAACTACTTAAAATCTGAATTGATTGAAAACCAGGTCACATCTGCTTCTTTTCTGCCCACTCAGAGAGTGTTTTGGAACTTTCTTTCCCTTTGTGCCAGTCAGCTCTGCTTCCTTACCTAGAAAAGTTTAGTTTCTCTCTTCACTCACTTTTCTTGATCATCCTGAAAATATTTTATAAGAGCAATCCCAATGTCAATTCCTGGGGGCCCCACTGTTAACACTTCCTTATTCAGGAAATGCTTATTTCTTCCTATCCTGATTCTTGTTTCTAATATGACAAGGCATTTCTAATACCAGCCACAACCAAGTAGACAGTTTAATTCTTAATCCTCCCTCACATCTGGCAATCCCAGTGAAACCACATAATGATTCTAAATCTTCCTAAAAACCTTATAGGAAATTATGTCACCAATAGAGTCATCAGTAATTCTTATGACATGGGGGTGGGGGATATTTTATTGAGTGAGAGCAGAATGAGGTCAGATGTGGGGAGAGAATATTTGTAATACCCTTTTGAAAGCCTAAAAGCAATGTCCTATTATCCCTCTAGGGGAGAAATTCGAGAATGAATACAGCACTCCCACATGAAGTGTTACTACTTTCTGCAACTGGAAATACATAAAACAGCTTTTCCAGGAGTGCTTCCTTGTTTTGCCCTGAAGCTTGGCTTTCATAACAGCTCATAAAAAGTATCATAATGTGGGCCTTTAGGATGCATACAATTTGATTGGTATAAAATAATCTTCTCTTAACAAATCTGAAAAAAATCATGCCAAGAAAGAAAATACCATTTTCAGGACAGATATATTATTTCAAAGTGTAGAACATTTTACTACTGTGTCATGACTAGAAATCCACTTTAGGAGGATGTGATGGGAAAACATAATTATGTGAGACAAATACATATCCTGAGTAGGTCAAGCTTATTTTTGTAATAAACTTTTTGACATTTTACTTTTCAACAATCAACAGGATTGATCTCAAGAGGAAATACTTATTCTCTAATACTTAGAGCAGGCTTTCTGCTCCTGTATAGATTTATAGCCTTGGAAACCCTACACGGGATCTCTATGAGTTGGATTCGACTCAATGGCACACAACCATAACCACCATCACTACTTAGAGAATCCAATGATATTCTAATTTACTATTAGTGCTATTTGGCATTGAAGTTAGTATTGTATGCATCAGTAAAAGATAAAAGAACCATTCTTTTAGTTACATTTATTATAGGTTTGGCTCCTTGCCAGGAACTGTAAAGTGCTGTGTTGTAGAAAACGGACTTGATCTAGGTTTTGAAAGCAGTAGAGTACACCCCCCATCCCCCTACTTTCCCTACCCCCGCTACATAGTTGGTGGAGTGTTTGGTAGAATTGGAGATGAGGATGGTAAGTAGGGCAAAGGCACAAAAGCATAAAGAAAGTGGAATCTTTAGGGAACACCAAATTGTTTGGCATAATAAGTGCAGGAGAGATACAGGGATGAGATGCAAGATACAAGATGCTAGCATGCCTAAGAAAGCCCCTTAAGAAAGGCCAAGAGGTTCAGACTTCATTGTTAGAAATAGGAGCTATGAGAGGAGGGGAGCATGCTAGCACAGAGCTGAATTTTGGAATGGGTACTCTGATGGGCCAAATTAACGGGAAGGAAGTTGAGGTGTTTTCAGAGGGATGAGAAAATAATTAGAGATAAAACACTTGAGATGCCAGTGAGAGAGAAGTTTTCCAAAGAGAAGTAGTTAATGGGTCTGAAAACTGCAGTTGTGATGTTATATTAATGAGAATTACAAATCGAGAAGATATAGGTTAGGGAAGTATTTTAGCCTCAGTTCTGCAGCATGAGTCATCTGCCAGCTCTGTGAAATCGTGTTGGCAAAGGTCCTAGGAATGTGGATCTACAAGGGCCTCAAGACACCTCACAATGATTTCCAACTCAGTTGTACATGGAAACATCATACTATTTTATACTCATGCGTAGTGGTTACAAATCGGGCTGCAAACCTCCGGACAGCAGTTTGAAACTACCAGCTGTTCCGCGGGAGAAAGATGAGGTTTTCTGCTCCTGTAAAGATTTACAGCCTCGGCAACCCTGTACAGGGTCACAATGAGTCAGAACCGACTCCATGGCACATAACAACAACAACAGTCTAAGTAAGTGTCATTCCTGTGAATCTTTTGGTGTTCTGCCTTTGTCATTTTTTTCCTTTAAAATGTAAAAGTGATAAATTGAACAATTCATAACATATTTATTTATTCATCAAATATTTCTTGAGTATCTACTATGTACTGGGCTATAGAGATACTATGATGAGCAAAACTAGACATGGCTCTGTCTTCATACAGCTTTCAGTTCAATGGAAGAGATTAATAATCAAGTAATCACACAAACATGGTGTAGTAACTTTTTGTTGTTAGGTGCCATCGAGTCAATACCGACTCATAGCAACCTTATGCACAGCAGAACGAAACATTGCCCAATCCTGGGCCAACCTCACTATTGTTGCCACCCTTGAGCCGACTGATGCTGCCATTTTGCCAATCCATCTTTAAGGAGGGTTTATCTAACCCAGGAAGTTAGGGAAGGCTTCCTTGAGAAGGAGTATACTGCTAAGCAGAGATCTGAAGAGTGAGGTAAAGAGAAAATGGAATGGATGGAACAGTGCTATACAAAATCCCTGTAGTACATGGTTGGGGTGTGACGAGTTATGAGGGACTTTGTGACAAATGAGTTACCATGAAAACAGGCATCGAGCACATCAACCAGTGTTTCGTGCCCATGGTAAGGAGTTTGGTCTTAATATGAGAGTAGTGAGAAACCAGTTAACAATTTTGATATATCCAAAAGGGAAGGGAAAGAATATTTGGAAAGGAGTACTTTGGCTGAGGAGTAGGAAAACAGAATGGAGGAAGGCCAGAGTGGATGGGGAAATAGCCAAAGAACAGATGGTAGTATCCTGTAAGGGCGTTTTCGAGTATAGAGGGGAAGAGGGAAAGAGAGGGAAAAGGAATGGGAAAGGGAAAGAGGGAGAAAAATAAAAGGGAAAGGAGAAGCATAGATACGATTCAAGGGTTAATTTAATTCGGAAGGAAAATCACCAAATTTGATGATGGACTAAACACGAGTGGTGGAGAAGAGAGTGGCATCGGATACCTTTAAGGTTTCTAACTTGTAGAACTAGATGTTATTCTGAGAGGAGACACTTTGAAAAAGACTAGAAATTAAAGATCAGGAGCTACTTTTAAGATATGCTGAGTAATTTGAGGTGCTTTTGAAACATCCAAGAGGAGATCTACAAAGGTGATAGAAACATTGAATTTGGATTTCAACTTAAGAGGTCAGGAATGAAGGATGCAAATTTGACAGACATCTTCATAGCTAGGTAATAACTAAAATATGGACCTGAATGAGACTCTGGATAGAGATTCTGATGAGAAGAGGAGAGGGCCTTGGAATCCACCTTGAGGAATTCAGACTTTAAAAAGATTGGTACCAGGAAAGCAAAACCTCAAGGAGATAGAGGCCTGGACCAATATATAGGGAGAAAACCAAAAAGCATGCTTAAGACAGAATGGTCGTTGTTGTTAAGCCTGACCTAGCAGGTTTCTAGGTCCATGGACCTTGTTAATCTGAGTGCCTATGGGCAGGAGACTGTTTTGCAAAATGGGCCTGTTGGGCAGCAACAGACCAGCTAGAGGAGATTTGTAACACTTGCTTGAACAGGACAGAGATCACAGGGCAGAGATCTCAGGCCACATGACCAAGAAGCCAAAGACAAGAGTGAGTCAGTAGGGCAGAGAAGAGGCATTCCTGACTGGAGGAATACTGCATCCTTAGTTATTTCTGATCCTGAATTGTATCCTGTTCATTTCCCTAATAAACCCTATAATCATGAGTGTCATCTATGAGTTCTGACTGGTCATTGCAATGGATTATGGAATCCAGATGTGAAGCAGAGTGCTGTGTGAGACATGCTTGTTGTTAGAATAGGGTAAAGAAGATTGTCGAGTGGAGGTACATCTGAGCTCCACTTCATAGGAATCAGACTTTGGTTGTTTTTTCAGTTTGAGTCTCCTTCCCCCTTGTGAAGCCAGAGGAGGTTAGCCATGGCCTCCACACCATTTTTGCAGGGCTGTTTTTGTGGTATTGTGGAGCAAGGTTGAATACACATTTGTGAAAAGTTTGTGAAGGGAAGAATGGGGATGGAGGGAGTGGTAGTTGTTGTTAAGTGTCACTGAGTCGGTTCTGACTCATAGTGACCCTGCATAGGGTTTCCAAGGAGTGGTGCTGGGTTTGATTTGCTGATCTTAAGGTTAGCAATTCAATGCTTATCTTACTGTGCCACACCACGACTATAGGAGTGGTAGTAGAGGAAACATGAGGTAGTGGGAGGGGTTTTGTTTTGTTTTGAATGGGAAAGTCTTAAAGCATTTTTTAAAGGCCAAGGCATAAAAGAGATGAATATAAATGTGAGAGAAGAGGTTATCGAGGGCAGAAAGTTCCTGAGAATGTAAAAGGGGAAGTAAGGGAAAGCAGTGGTGGAGAACTGGCCAGGTCAGGAGCAGGAGAGCCGCATGCTGTAATAGGAGGCTGGAAGACACAGGCAGGTTCTTCTTCCACCCTCCCACGGCGGCCCTCCATATCCAAATCCTCATTTCTATCATCTAAATTATTCCTGCAGCCTCTTCAATTCTGCCTTTGCACTTCTCCCTATTTTATCTAGTCTTTATCCTGCCTTTAGACATACCTCTGTTAAACACCGCTTTCACAGAACATCCTAGGGATTTAAAAAGGAAAAAAAGGAAAGCCTCTCTATAGACTGTGTTAATACATCAGGTTCAAACTCCTCTGCCTGACATTCAGTGTCACCCACTGTGTACTCACTCAAGCTGTCCCGTTACTCTTTAATCAGCTGTGCCCCTTCAGGAGATCATAAAAAAACCATGCTCAGTCTTGCCTCAGGGGCTTGGCTCATATTATCAACCTCAGCCTATAGCACTGACCTGTTTTCCAGCTCTTCTTTCTAGGTTCAGTTCCAATTCCATTTCTAGAGATTCAGCCCCCTCCATCTATCTTAGTTTTGGTGATTCCCCCTTTTCTAATGAATTTCTATTCTTTAATACATTTACAATAATCAAGCTGTCCTATATCAGGTTTTCTTCCTCATGCCTACTAAAACCTTTTGGTCTTTTGCTCCTTTTGGACAGCAGGTTTCTATTAAGTATCCTACTTCCTCCTAAATTCTCTACAATTTCTATTTTCCTTATTTGTATCCCCATATAGGAGTTCTGGTGTGGCATTGTGGATTAATGTGCCAGCCTGCAAAGCCATTTGAACTGCACGGTCGGCAGTTCAAGCTCACCAGCTGCTCCTCGAAAACCCTATACAGGATCACTATGGGTCAGAACTGACTCAATGGCACTACACAACAACAACAATGCCCATGTAGGAGTCCTGGTATGGCGCTGTGGTCTAATGTTTCAGACTGCAAAGTCATTTGAATTGCAAGGTTGGTGGTGGTTCAAGCTCACCAGCCGCTCCTTGGAAACCCTGTACAGGGTCACTGTGGGTTGGAATGGACTCGACAGCACTTAACAACAACAACAACATCCTCATATAGAATCCTAGTAGCACAGTGGTTTACTCATTGAGCTACTAACCTCAAGGCCAGTAGTTTGAATTCACCAGCGGCTCTATAGGAGAAAGATGAAACTTCCTGTTCCTGCAAAGACTTACAGATTTGGAAACCCTACTGCTTTGTTGTTAAGTGCCAACAAGTTGGTTCCAACCCATAGCAACCCTGTATAGTCTTTCCAGGAGCAGCTGGTGAGTCTGAACCACTAACTTTGCAGTTTAAAATCAACCTTGCGGTCCACTGCTTATCCTATAGGGCCACATCAGGACTCCTGGAAACACTATACAGGGTTGCTAGGAGTTGAAACTGACTCTACTGAATGCAGCAGCAGCAGCAGCCACAACATCCCCATGGAGAAAAGAATAACACCTGTTCAACAGGAAAGATAACGGCTCCCGGGTTCCATGATTCTTATATTTTTAAAATAGTTTTGAGAGGAGGCTTTTCTATGTTTTATTTAATATGAACTTTGATTAAAAAAAATTAAAATAAGCAGACACTGTTGAGCGCATTACTTATTTCATCCCTTACAACAAAGCTGTGAGAAAGGTCCCCTCATTTTATTCCCCCCATTTTACAGTTTGAGGAAACAGAAGATCAGAGATACTAAACAACATGTCCAATGTCACACAACTAGCAAGTGACTGAGCTAGGACTTGCACTCTGTTGTTGAATATTTAACCACAATGTAAATCACTTTCAAAACTAGGCTTGAAGCTTAATTCTATTTCTTTGCTGTTAAGTACCAGGGAGTAGGTTCTGACACATAGAAATCCCATGCATATCAAAACAATACACTGGCTGGCCCTGGGCCATCCCCACCATACTTGCTATGTTTGACCCCATTGTTGCAGCCACTGTGCCAGGCCATCTCATTGAGGGTCTATCTCTTTTTTGCTGACCCTCCACTTTACCAAGCATGATGTATTTTTCCAGGAACTGCACCCTCCAGATCACATGACCAAAGTACTTCAGACCAAATATCACCATCCATACCACCAGGGAGAATTTTGGCTGCACTTCTTCTAACACAGTCTGATACATTCTTCTGGCAGACCATGGTATAATCAATATGCTTCACCAACACTATAATTCAAATGCATCAATTCTTCTTCGGTCTTCTTTATTCGTTGTCCAGCTTTCACATACATATGTTGCTGTTGTTGTTGTTAAGTGCCGTCGAGTTGATTCCGACCCATAGCGACCCTGTATAGGGTTTCCAA
>NW_006408584.1:3302199-3327404 GCF_000296735.1 Chrysochloris asiatica
GGTTTGAACTGCCAGCCTTGTGGCTATCCTACAGAGCCAATGCACTCCCCATCTAACTGAGAGTCATTTAAAAATCTCTTCATTCTGGTATTTCATCACATTACAGGTATACCTTTGCCAACTACTAACACCAAAGAATTGGCCAATTCTGACACTCCGCACAATGCTATTTGCTCTGTCAAAGTTATTTTTTGGTCCTTTGGGTTATGATTTTTCTTGACATTATGTGAAATAAGGGGAGAACATTTTTAGTAAGTTTGTAAGAAGAATTAAATTAGTGTCTCATAAGTAAGAATGAAAGAGCTTTTGGTCTTATGCTAAGTTGACTCTTGATTGATTTACTGCTGTGGATTCTGAGCTGCTCAAACTACTATAGACTATTCTTATCTTCTTGTGACCAAAAGTATTGCTATGACCATGGAATTGTACTGGTTGCCCTAATTACCCACCAAGCCTACAACTATGGCTTCATTAATATTCCACATTAACCACAAAACTAATTAAATGCTTGATACCACAAATATTGCAGAATAGAGTTCTACCATCCTAGAGGAACTTGCCATAGTTCTCAAAATTTGCTACCTATATAAAAAACCAGAGGTTTCATTTTTTTTCTCTTTCTTAATATAAACATGTATCCTTTAGGTAAAGGAAAGGAAAAAACCTCACTCACAACTTCTTGTTGTAAAGTGCCGTCGAGTCAGTTCTGACTCATAGCAACCCTGTATAGGGTTTCCAAGGAGCGGTTGGTAAGTTTGAACTGCTGATTTTTCGGTTCAACCCGACCTTGCAGTCTAGTGCTTTATCCCACAGCACCATATCAGGACTCACAGCTTAATTATCCTTAAATACAACATTGGAAATGCTCACTATGAAGTTCAAAGGAGGGACAAGGGTTAGCATGCCAAACCTCTACTTTAATAGAGAGTAATACAGATGTTTTCCTAATTTAAATTCTGATTTGCTGTATAATAGCAAAATATATGATTCTTGTACATCATGACACAAAACATGATGCAGTTGACTTTACGTTAATTTCCTACTTCTTAATCCTACTAATCTTTGAGGTATTAAAAGAAAAGTTCTAATCTTATCATAATGCTCATAGAATTTACATTACTTTCTACAATACCTTACAAACAATTAGAAGGACAATTTCAAGAAACTATCTCTGCTTTGAGGGAAAGAAACACATCAAGTTGTTCAGCAATGTGCAACTCTGAATTAACTAAGTGAGACCAGTCAATAACATATGCCTAATTCAGATTGTCTGCCACATTTCCACCAACCTCAGTCAGTAACATTACAATTACAAGCTGCTGTGGTACAAACTGAAATTGTATATTCCTTTGCAACCTAAGTTAAGATTGTGTTAAATAAATAAATGCATAGTACTTGGGATGACCAAGCCTAACCAAATACCTCAATGTTACTTTGCATTTACTTCTGAGGGTCCTAAATCATTCAGTTATTTTCTATTAAAAAGATTGCCTTATTTTATCCATAACAACGAGGATAAGCAACACTTTTATCTTGATGTTTATGGAAGAAGAAAAAAGACAGACTGATGGCTTGAAGATAGTATGCCAAGTTGCTTGTCAACAGCATGGTTGAACTATATCCCAAAGCTTAATAAGAAAAATGAAAACCAAAAGCAGTGGTAAATAATTTTCTTTATTTAAGGTGTTTTATTGAGGAACAATTATCCATGATGATGGTGACAATGACAATAATGAGGAGGAGGAAGACAGTGATAGCATGAGGAGTAAAAGAAGATACTGGATTTTTATAACACACCAAGCATATTTTAAGCGTATGTCACACATCTTCTTAAATCCTCATTATAATATGTTGACTTAGATATTTTTATTATTTTAGTTTTACAGATGAGCAAACTGAAGCACATAGTTTAAGTAACTTGTCCACAGCCATACAACAAGGAGATGTTCAAACCCAGGATCTCAAAAAGCCCATGTTCTTAGCCACTGCATTCTATTATCTCCATGGAGGGAGGCATCCACAAGTATTTCATATCTGAAACCAGAATTTCTAGGAATTTTCAGCTATACAAGATGGTAGCTATCTTCAAGAATTTGAAATGCAAATACTCAAGTATATTCTTAGTATCACAGTTAAGAGTTATAATGCTTTACGCTAAGAACATTCTCTTATTTTCAAACCAATAGACTGCTATTAACTAGATTTAGTAATAAAATTATTCAGAAATTGCTAATAGATTATGAAAATCCAGTTAGTATTTCAAAAAGTAGTAATGACTTCTTATGATGCCTATTAGCCTAGGCAAATATCAGGATGTAGAAAAACAAAATTTACCTTAGAATGATATATACTCATGAAACTTTTGAAAACAGATTTTAGGCAGAAAAAAATAAGAATTATTTTCAGGTAGTCACCTGGACACACTGAAAGATTAAAATGAGTTTCTATGTTTGCTATTCTGATTTCACAGAAAGAGAAAAAATGTTTTTTTAATATCAACTATATATCATCTACTGATAAATATTAAATAAATAAGAAAGTTTTTCAAACTGACACTGAAAACGAATTACCACTATTTCCTCTGCCTAAGGCACTTTGAGGAGCTCTCGTAGTGTAGTGGTTAAGAATTGGGCTGCGAACCTCTGGGACAGCAGTTCAAAACTACCAGCTGTTCCGTGGGAGAAAGATGAGGCTTTCTGTTCCCATAAAGATTTACAGCCTCGGAAACCCTGTCCAGGGTTGCTATGAGTCGGAACCGACTCCACGGCACATAACAACAACAACAACAACAAGGCACTTTAGTATTCCTGAAAGGTACCCTCAGGTTTGCATGTCTTGCTAGGAATAAATTTTCAACACATATCCTGTACATCTATGTGCTAGATAGATGTCCAGAAAGTAGAAAGGCAGTAATCCCCACGAGAAGTATAAATTCTCATTTATAAATGAGCACCAGCAGTTCTTTAACCTCTCAGGGTCACAAAGATCACGCAGACCCTCTTCTAGAACAGTGCATACAGTATAATGCTGGAAGAGTTCTTCATAGACCCATCTGGCTGTATGTATCAAAACCCTTGCAAGTATTCATTCTTCTTGACCACAAAATTTCAGACCTGAGAATATATTCTAGGAAGATAATTCTAATTATAGACTAAAACATGATGCACAATTGTTCACTGTAGCGTAAAATAGCAAAAAATACTGGAAAACAAACTGGATGTCTCTAAGGAGAAAACAGTGAAGAAAATTATGCTACATTATATAACTGAACAGTACATATCTAAGAATGATGGTTATGAAAAATAATGTTTGTGGAAAATTCTAAAGTGGTGGTGGTGGTTGTGTGCCACGGAATCGGCCCCCTGCATAGCGTTTCCAAGGCTGTAAATCTTTATGGGAGTAGAAAGCCTCGTATTTCTCCCCCGGAATAGCTGGTAGTTTCAAACTTCTGATTTTGAGGGTAGCAGCCCAACTCATAACCACTATATTGCCAGAGCTCCAATTTCTAAAATAGGATGTTATTGTTAACTATTGTCGAGCAGGTTCTGACTCATAGGGAACCTATATAGGGTTTTCAAGGCTACATGTGGTTGCAGGATTAGAAAGCCTCATCTTTCTTATGCAGAGTTCAAACAGCCAACTTGTGGTTCGCAGTCCAGTGCTTATACTGGGATATGTATATGTATCTATATAATATACATATGATTTAAGATCAATTTGAGATCAATGGTATGATCTCAAACATGAAAAAAAAAAAAAAAAAGGCATAGGAATTACTGAAAGGAAAGAAAGACTTCAGGTGATTATTTTTCTTATTTCTTGCTTTTCCTTATTTGCTATATTGAGTATTTGTTTAAACAATTTTTTTTTAATTGTTAAATTTTCTGTGAAGTTTGTTAAAATTTTTATTTAGGAAAAAAATCATTGACCTTTGACAAGACAGTTTACATAGCTTGAGATGTTTTTCCTTAGAGAAGTTCTGCATCATGATGGTGGTTATGTGCTATGGAATCAATTCCAACTCATAGTGACCCTGCATAGGGTTTCTGAGGCTGTAAATCTTTATGGGAGCAGAAAGTATCATCTTTCTCTCACAGAATGGCTAGAAGAGTCAAACTTCCAGTCCGCATCCCAACTCGTAACCCACTACTCTACCAGAGCTCTACATCACAGTCACTTGCTGAAGAAGTCACTAAGTAACCCTGGTGGCACAGCTGCTAACCAAAAGGTCAGCACTTTGAACCCACCAGTCACTTCCCAACAGTGGAAGAAAGATGTGGCAGTCTGCTTGCAAAAGGATTTATAGCCTTGGAAACCCTATGGGACAGTTCTACTTTGTTCCATAAGTCATTATGAGTCAAAATTGACCTGATGGCCTTTTGGTCTTTTTTGTTTTAAAGAGGCCATTGTGTGTAATTTAAGGATAAAATCAAGAGAAACTGTATGAGGCGTAGAGTTAAGAAAAGGTTGAGAGAAACAATACCTATGGCAACAAAAAGACTAGGATAAGTTTATACACAGAGCACAACTAGAAATATTTTACATTTGAGAACACAACCAAAAAAGCAGCTTTAGCAAATTAAAACACACACAACACACACCAGAGAATGCAGTGAGTGATTTCAATCGTTAATCAATATCAATCACTTAAGAGCAAAGAAGAATTATGTTATACGATATCTTCTGAAATGATACTGACAAGGTAGAAAACCAAATCGTACGTGACACTGTATAGCACTTCACATGAAAATGCAAGAAGAAAACTGCATGACAGTACACTTTGCTCTCTGCTGATCTCTCCTACTTAAACTTCAAGTTAAATCTTCAAGATACATTTTAAAAAGAATTTTAAAAATTAAATTTAAAAGGTAAAGAGAGTTAAATTAGAACTTTGAGTTTTCTCCATAGCAATAGACAAAACTGGTAAATTACAAAAAAAAAAAAAAAAAGGAATTAAAGATTGGTTGGATTTAGTATTAACTTTGTTGTTGTTAAGTGCTGCTGAGTCAGGTGTGACTCATAGTGACACTATATAGAGTTTCTGAGGAGCAGCTGGTGAGTTTGAACCACTGATATTGCAGTTCAAACTGACCTTGAGGTTGAGTGCTTATTCTGTAGAGCCACATCAGGATGTATTTATTTACCTATTACACAGGTTTTTAAGGAGCCCTAGTAGATTATGTATTGGGCTGCTAACCTCAAGGTCAGCAGTTTAAATCCACAGCCGCTCAGTGGAAGAAAGATGAGACTTTCTGCTTCTGTAAAGATTTACAGCCTCAGAAACCCTAAACAGGGTCACTATGAGTCGGAACCAGCTTGACAGCACATGGCACCAGCATCCTGATTTGAAACCATATATCTAAGTTTATTTGACATATGCATACTTTTAAAGCATTTCCTTTCTAGTTTATTAAAATATTGGAAAGCAAACAAATTATGTTGCTAAGTGCCAAAATTCGGTACTCTCAGGAATGATTTACTTTAGAAAACTATAGAGCAGGTATATTGAAAGCACTTGCAGATCTTCCAATCAAAATCAAGACCAATATAATTCAAAAGCAAGGAAATTTACAAACAGTGCATTTACAGCACACGGCCTGAACTAATTCAAATGAATAAACCAGATGATTTCTTTTGCCGAGAGCACTAATCCCATACACAAGGCCAAGAGGTTGCAGCGGGCAGTTGTCAGTGGCACCATGTTTCCAGCCTGCATTAGCAAACCCAAAGAAACCGGTGCAAGTGGATCTCTATATGCCAGGGGGTAACACAGTGCACAGCGCTTCTGCATCCAAGTTCATACAGAGGACAGGCTGTTGGAACAGATGGAAGGCAGGCTAAGAGTCAAGTGATTTTCTTTATCAGAAAATCATGACGAAAGGACAGACTGTGAGTGTCACAGAGGGTGTTTTAACAAAGAAGGGTTTGACATTCAGGAAGTCCTATGCTTGAGTTGATATAAGCATTTTCTATTGCATGGACATCTTTAAGAACTTTCTCAAGCATGGTTACAAAGAGACGCAGACTAAAATATTGAAGACTAGATTAGAGAGGTGAAACATTAGATGTTTAAAAATAGTAAAATGGTTTTCTATAGGTAAACATTCTGGCCCAGCTAATATTATAGAAGGCAAGGAGTTTAAAAGCTGATAGAAATGGGTTGAAAGTAAAATTTTAGGTTTACTGTGAATGGCATAAGAGCAAATTTCTTTGAATATACAATCAACAGTAGGAAAAAGAAGTACTGATCAATAATAAGAAAACTCTCTGGGGACGACCCAGATTTCCCTTCAGGAATAAAGGATGTATTAATCTCAGCTGGTGTGGTGCTGTGGGTTAATGTACCAGACTGCAAAGTCATTCGAACAACAAGATTATTGTTGGTGCATACAAGCTCACCAGTAGCTCCTTGGAAACCCTATACAGGGTGGTTATGGGTTGGCACCCACTCAAGGACTCTTAACAACAACAACAATCCCAGCTGCAGGAAGGGGCTGTGAGTCCTGGCTGAGGATTGACTCTACTGAAGAAATTGTCTGACCCACGTCAAACCCCCTTCCAGGTGTACAAGGAACAATCAGCACAGAGGTCAAAACACCCCATCCTTCTTGCCCTACATTGAAACAAGTCGGCTAAGGACTCGGTAGAGACACAGGCCAACTTCTCTGCTCAGTTTTGTATTCCTTTCCTCCCACATCTCAAGCTTGGCTTCCTGGGAAACCCATCTTGTGGCAGAAGATAAAATTTACTTTTTTCTTGAAAAATAGATGGATAATTATGCAGACAATCCAGTCAATTGATATACTATAGTTCTTAAAGTTAAGTAGTGTCTGGGTCTTAAAAGTTTATGAGTAGCCATCTAAGATATAAGTATTAGTCTTTATTCATCTGGAACAAAAGAGGAAAACTCAAGAATCATAGAAGAAACTAGACTACAGAACCAGCTGTCTACACAAACCACTGCCTCCTCTACCTTGAGGTCAGAAGAACTGAATGTTCTTATCAAGAATAGAGTAGAGAATTTTGATAAATAGTAAGAAAAATATAGAGCAGAACTTCGGTCTTAGAGAATCTAGGTTGACTGGATCTATTAAGTCTGGAGGACACTCTGTTAGTATGTTCTTGAGTTGCTTTTTTTTCCTTTCAAACCTTTTATTGCGAATTGAGTGACAGCTTACATAGCATAACATAGGTTTTGCACTCAACCAATCGTATTTTGATTGTAATGGTTACAATCCCCTCCATGCACCACCAGTTAAGTTTTGCCTCTATCCCCTCCCCCCTTTTTTTGATGTGTATACAAAAACACACAGGAATACATAATTGTTTAAACAACTAAAGGGCACATTTTGAAAACCAGGCTCCTGTCCACCAGCACACAGCCTTTCTCTTTCCATGAGTCTAGAGTCCTTAGCTGTCCTATTTTTCCATGCCATCACTTCTGTGTCTGTCTCTGGTGTCACTGCTTCTCTGGTTAGGATCCCACGTTCAGCTCATGAGTTTCCCTCCTGATGGTCCTAGGGTTCTCTGCTCCTGGAATGTAAGAGTAACTACTCCCCTGTTTTTGTTACACATCTTTCTACCACTACAGTTGAGACGATCGCAATTAGTCATGACAACAATTACTGAGTTGCTTTTAAACCTTGAATTCAAACTTACCAATGAAGTCACCTCTAAACTATGGAAGAGTTTAGCTCACAGCCTAAAAGTTGTCACGTTTGAGTATTGTGTTATTTATTAATAACATTTACTTATTAATTAATTTATTAATCTATCTAAGACTAAAGGGACAATGTCTATTTTAAAGCAAAGATAAGAAAGCTGGAGAGGAAGAGGAGCAGGGAGTTAAAGTACATGAAAGTGAAACTAGAACAAAAATAATGAGAATATTGGTACAATGTGAGGAATTTAACCAACGTCACCCATCAACTATATCTAAAAACTGGAACAGGAGTAGGTTTTGCTGTGTAGACTTTTGCCAAACATAAAATTAAAAAAACAATAGACCAATAAGCAGAGACTACATATATTAAATCAATTTTCTCCTTTAAAAAATTGGAAAAATAGTATGTGAGCACAGGATTACTGCAACAATTCAATGAGGTAATGTATGAAACACTTTTAGTGCCCAGCAACACCCAATAAGTGTTAGGCTGATATTAAAAAATCATAAGATGGTTTTAAAAACAGGGTTTTCAAGTACCGTAGGAATGATGTTTGGCATGATGAGTCTATGGAAACAATGAAAAGGTTTTTATAGCAATAGGGTCTAAACTCAATATATGACTTTTCTCAAAAATCTTGATCTTTCTTTTGGCTTCCCACTCAATCCCTTTTCCTCTTTGCTTTTTTTTAAATCATTTTTTTCCTCTGTGCCAATTATTATAACAAAATTATGAAAGTTTCATAGAAGGAAACAAAGGAGTGGGGAAAAAGAGTACCCAAAGCAAAACTTAGATCTCACACATTCTAGAATTCCTGGGACTGACTAAGGCAATAGATTTTAAATTTTATTTTAAGAAATACAAACCCAAAGGCTTACACTACTCCCACCCCAAGATTCTACTTCAGAACATCTGTGGGGAAGGGGATGCAGAAATTTGTATTTAAATAAAAGTCACCAGGTACAAAAAGAACTGTGAAGAAATCGTAAAGTTGTTAGAATAATATGAATTTTATAATCTAAATTCTTATAATGTAAATATATATAACCATATGTAAGTACATATGAACGAAGCAAATAAATACATTAATAAAAACAAGAAGAGATTGTTGTTATTGTTATTACTAAGAGCTGTCGAGTCAGTTCCAACTCAGAGTGACTCTGTATAGGGTTTCTGAGGAACAGCTGGTGGGTTTGAACTGCTAATCTTTTCATTAGAAGTCTAGTGCTTATCCTATAGCACCACACAAGTTTGGACACTATTAACTCTTTTATAGCCAACACAATGTTCAAACTAAAAAGAAACAGAAAAATCTAAATGGCTGAGAAACTTGTCTGCATTGCTGTTTTTTAGAGTACATGGATAATATAGAATTTCTTTCAAAATAACTCTCCATTAAGACACACATACACACACTCTTCTCAGTGGTCACTACTGAGTGCTGTGTTTACAGTAGGAAAGAAAGAAAAGACCAAAATGGATATCAGAAGAGACTCTGGAACTTCCTTTTGAATGAAGAGTACCTAAAGCAAATGGAAGAATTGATAAAGTCTTATAATGAAATATGCAAAAACCTGGAGTTAGAGAAGCAAAAGGAAAGAATATGCTTAGCATTTCCCAAGCTAAAAGAACTGGGAAAAAAAAAAAAAAAATTCATGCCTCAACTTGAAATACTGAAGGATTCTACAGGATACACTGTACTATAAGCCACAAGGCAACAGTTTTAGCCCACTAGTCACTCTGGGAGGAAGATGAGGATTTCTCCTCCTGCAAAGATTTACATTCTCAGAAACCTTATTATATAGGGTTGCTATGCGTTGGTACCACTTGATGGCACTTAACAACAACATCATGGGCAAAATATTGAACTACGCAGAAAGCATACAAATATGGAGGGAAAACTCAGACTCACTGTACCAAAAAGAATATGTCAATGGTCAATCAACTTGGCTTCGCTAAATCGATGCAGTACTGGAACTACTCACTAGTCTATGCCAAGAATGTGGAAGGCAACTACTAGCCAACCAACTTGAAAATATCTGCATTTGTGCCCATTCTAAAGAAATTTCATTCTACAGACTGCAAAAAATATCAAGTAATGTCATTAATATTGCTAAAGATAATGCAAAAACAGTTGCAGCAGTACTTCCACAGGGAACTGCAATTAATTCAAGCCAGATTCAGAAGAGGATGTGGAACAAGGGATATTACGGCTGACATCAGATGGATCTTGGCTGGAAGCAGAGACGTTTGTTTGTGCCTTTATTAACTATGCAAAGTTATTTAACTGTATCATAACAAACTATGGATGACACTGTGAAAAATGGGAAATTCAGAACACTTAACTGTACTCATGAGGAACCTGTACATAGACCAAGAGGCAATGGTTCAAACAGAGCAATGGGATAGTGCATGGTTTAAAATCAGGAAAGGTATGTATCAAGGTTGTATCTTTTCGCTATACTTATTCAATCTGTATACTAAGCAAATAATTCAAGAAATTGGACTACATAAAGAAGAATGCTGCTTCCGGATTGGAGGAAGGCTCAGTAACAACCTGTGATATGCAGATGATATAACACTGCTTGCTGAAAGTGAAGAGAACTTGAGGCACTTGTGGATGAAGATTAAAATATATATATACCTTTCATTATGAATTACACCTCAATGTAAACAAAAATTCTCACAACTGGACCAGTAAACAATATCACGATAAATGAAGAACAAAACAACATGGCTTGGGTCAGGCACACCTTAGTCCTCAACATCTTTGCTCTTTAACTTTAAAGAGATCTTTTTTCAGTAGATTTGCCCAATGCAATATACCATTTGATTTCTTGACTGCTGTTTCCATTGAGTACTGATGGTGGATCCAACTAAAATGAAATCCCTGACAATTTCAATTTTTTCTCTATTTATCATCATGTTACTTATTGGTTCAGTCATGAGGATTTTTGTTTTCTACAAATTGAAGTGTAATCCACACTGCAGGCTATGTTCTTTGACCTTCATCAGGAATTTCGAGTCTTCTTCAATCTCAGCAAGCAAGGTTGTGCTATCTTCATATTACAGGTTGTTACTGAGCATGCCTCCAATCCTGAAGCAGCATTCTTCTTCGGATAGTCTAGTTTCTTGGGTTATTTGCTCAGCATACAGGTTGAATAAGTATGGTGAAAGGATACAACCTTGACATGCACAACCTTTCCTGATTTTAACCTTGCCCTGTTTGAACCACTGCTTCTTGGTCTTTGTACAGATTCCTTATGTGTTCCTCAAACCACAAATAAGTGTTCTGGATTTCCCATTCTTTACAATGTCATCCAAAGTTTGTTATGATCCATGCTGTCGAATGCCTATGCATACATAGTCAATAAAGCACATGTAAACATATTCTGGTATTCTCTGTTTTAAGTCAAGATCCATCTGACATCAGCAATGATATCTCTCATTTCACATACTCTTCTAAATCTAGCTTGAATTTGTGGCAGCTCCCTTTGAATATACTGCTATAGTTGTTTTTTAATTATGTTTTCAGCAAAATTTTACTTGTTTGTGATGTTTTACTTTCCATTCTTAGTAATCATCAAAACCAATTTTAAGAATACAATGTTTGTAAAAATGCATTGTTGACACTAGTCCAGTCCTAATTACTGAAATTAGCCTCAAAATAATTGATTAAAAATTTATTTTTCAACATGGTTCTATGATTCTAACATTGTATTAGCTAGAAATGATTTTCATAGTTAATAAATAAAAAACAAAAAAACAAAAAGTCTACTACATCATATATACAAAAAAGACTTGAGATTGGCACCCTGTTGTTATGATTAAGCCTAAAGTACAATTTTCAGGATTTTTCATAACAATTCCATTTTCATGTAATTTTATCCTCAGCAATGGTGTCTTAGGCATGTTTTAATTTTATGTCTTTGTAATATTGTACAGATAAACAGACTTATACATAGGCTGTTTGTTTATTTTGCTTATTGTTTTCAATATAAGATTCCTGTATTTACAGCTAAGGGAAAATACCAGTATCACAGCTGCTATAACTTTAATTCTGGCCCTCAGAATGACTCTAGGACTCTTAGGAATACCAGGATTTGTCAGAATACTTCGTGGAAGGATTCCCTGTGTTTGACATGGTCCCTATTCAGAGCTTTTCATGTGTTAGAGACAGCACTAGGTCTGTTCCCTGTTACCAGCCCTGATCCATATTTAGTCCAACTGCCATAGGACTACAATGTATTAAGAGGAGAAAAGCTAGATTTAGAGGACTAACTCTCCAGTTGCTGTTGTTTAGTGTCCCTGAATAGGGTTTCTGACTATGGCTAGTGGGTCTGAACGGTTGACCTTTCAGTTAACAGTCCAATGCTTATCCTACAGAGTCAGTAGAATTTACTCCTTCAACAAGCTTCCTTTATGCATTCCTTTCTGGCAGAGTCACTTCTGGAGATAAAAGTCATACCATTTCATTTGCCTTCTAGGAGCTTAGTTTCTACTGGGGGTTGGGGGGTAAAGAAAGCAGGCAGTCATGATACTGATACAAAGGAAATGGATCCATGTGTCCAGACCACAACTTGGCTCCGTGAACTGACATTTGGTGTTCGCCCAGGCAGCCAGCCGATATGTTCCTGGAGTACGACCACGGGCTAGAGGCCAAGTGCTGGTAATACCTCTGGTATTTAGAGAGGTGTTAAATAACATTTTGGAAAATGCTGCCCAACTACTGAAACTGGAAGGATTTTCTTTTTTTTTAATCCACAAAGCTATAATTTTGGGAGTAAAAGGAAGGCAAGGATGACAGGTTACTACTTGATTCAATCAAGACATGATACAAAGTGTGTGCTGCCGAGTGCCAGTAATTTGACTCCATACCAGGCTTCTCAATCAGGATTTGGATTTGTGGTTGGAATAGCTCTTTTGAGAGTGTACTTAAGAGTGTACATGGCACCAAGTACTTTACTTTTCCCTAGGGCTCATCGGGGTCTGTCAATCCCTTTTCTATTTGAAGAGTTCTTAAAATTTGGTGTTTTCTCCAGCCCTCAGTCCCCTGTGGACTCAATCTAATCACACTGAGATCTTGCTCTTTCTCAGGGAACACACGTTGTGTCCCAGGGGGCAGACCAGTTAGAGATAAGAGACTAGAAGCCACCATCACCTAACAGAGTGATCTGAGCCAAAGTACAAGTTAATGACTTTTCAAAATAAAGCTTCTTAGGTTATCAAACTCCAAAGACTAAAATACTTATCACAATGTGAACTCTTTAGGAGCTTTTTTTTTTTTTTTTCTTAAAGCCTTCCTTTTATTCTGTCTTTTGCACTGAACGTTATTGCTTAAAGGAAAGGAATCCTTCTATTACAGCATTAAGATTAAAGGATAAACTCTTTAATGATCACTCTGGTAGTGTAGGTGGTTACGTAGCAGGCTGCTAATCTCACTATCAGCAGTTCGAAACTACCAGCTGCTCCGCGGGAGAAAGATGAGGCTTTCTGCTCCCGTAAAGATTTATAGCCTCAGACCCTATGCAGGGGCGCTATGAGTCAGAACCTACTCCATGGCACATAACAACAACAACAAAACAAAATGAAATATATGACATTGACCTTTGCGTTGTTTCCAAAGATAACATGTTCTACATTTACAAACCAGAAATTACTTGAGGTTAAAAAATTTGCCTAAAACAATGGAAAAGCCCATATATTAACTTTGCAAAGTAAAATATACAACATTAGTAAAGTGCACGATCAACATTTCAAAAAGGTACAATGAAGTAATTCATTGAAGCTATCTAAAGGTCCTATGGCTAAAACCAAAGGTCCTATAGAAGATTAGGAGGAATCCCTTTTAGTAATAATAATATTCATGTAACTTGCTCAAGGAGAAAAAGAGAACTCTAAAAACTAACATGGAAACAACTATAATGGGCAGTAGACAACTAGATTTGATGTGCTGTATGCCCTGGTGTAGTGCTGTGGGTAATGCACCAAACCACGAAGTTGGTTTGAACCAAAAGGTCAACAGTTCAAGGTCACCAGCCACTCCTGGGAAACCCTACAGAGGGTCACTTTTGAGTTGGAACCGACTCGATGGCACTAAACAACAACAACATAAGCAAGGGACTGGTAACCACAAGGTTGGTGGATCAAATCTACCAAGTGCTCTTGGAGATGCCATTTAAGGTCGCTATGAGTTGCAACCAACTCAAGGGCAAACAACAACAACATGCATGTCAGTGTTTAAATATTTATCTGAACAGTCATATTTTTTGTTACTTAGTTTTTAATTTCTGAAGACTGAATTTATTACAAGTATTTTTTTGATGCCCTGGTATAGTGCTGTAGGATTGTGTTTAATTCAGTTGTACATAGAGTCTCTATGAAGTAGAACTGACTTGATGATACCTAGTAACATTTTTTATTGCAAGACCTGCAAAAATTACTAATAATAACTATATGGTTATCAAATTATGATTTTCAGGATATAAACCCTATATGATTGCAAAGTATAATGCATAATAAGAATACCCACGTAGGACTCTTCTAGAATAACATATGTTTTATTCATTTTTGCTTATCACAGTTGTGTTGTATTAGAGAGTACTGTATCATTGCCTGACCAATTTGTATCAACACAAAAATAATGCTTTTTCTTGACAGCTTCCGCTCCCTTGAATGGCAATTGCTTAAGCCCGAGGGACTCTGGTGGCACAGTACATTAAGCATTGAGCTGCTAACTGCAAGCACAAAAGTTCAAACTTACCAGCCATTCTTTGGGAAAAAGATGAGGCTGTCTGTCTTATAAAGATTTACAGCCTGAGAAGCCCCCTAAGGAACAGTTCTACTCTATCCTACAGGGGTGCTATGAGTAGGAATCAACTCAATGGCAGTGAGTATTAGCTCCTGAATGAAGTAACTTCCAACAAACTCCAGGTTTACAGGGGCACTTCTGCAATGAGGGAACCTGAATAACACACAGAGTGGAAAATCATGCTTATCAATATTAATTCTATAATGAAAACCTCATCCACCATAAAAAGTGAAAACAACACTGGTTCAGAAGAAAATTAAAAAAAAAAAATGTTTCCTCTTGTTTAGATTGAACATGACCAAATTTCGTCTCTCATACTTCAGACATATTGTCAGGAGGGACCAGTTGCTGGAGTAGGATATCATGTTTGGTAAGATGGCGAGTCAGAGAAGAAGAGGAAGACCCTCAGCGAGATGGATTGGCCAAGTGGCAGCATCAATGGGCTCAAGTGTGGCAACAATAGTGAGGTTGGCCCAGGATCAGGCAGTGTTTCATTCTTTTGTGCACAGGGTCTGTGAGTCAGTCCCGACTTGATGGCACCTAACAACATCAACAACAACTAAGAAAATGCCAGCACAGTCCAAATAAGGATTTTTTTTAAATTATCTGGTCAACTTAAAATTACTAAGAAACTGCTTTTTCTCAGATTTTTTCAAAACATTAAAAGTCAATTAGCGGTAGCTAGCATGTTTCAGGTCAATTAACAGTAGCATGTACTTCCCAGTGCATTTTTTACAGCTAATTATATCCATTTGCCCAAAGTAGCTTTTTTGCCCATGAAGTGATCAGGATGTGAAAAAAGGGCTGTGGTCGTAAGTTTTATATTTTCCTATTTCTGGAAAAAGAAAAAGAAGTCATTCCATTCTTCTACTTAATGCCCTATGATTCAGAACTCTAAAACATAAAATTACACTGCAATTTTTTTCATTGTATTATATAGATAAGTCCAGTGCATGTATCTCAAAATATTGTTAATCATTTTGCTACAGAAAATCACCACACCATAATATATCTACTGTAGTCTAACAATTTATGACAAAGAATGGTCAGTGAAGTGAGTCAGAAGGCAGTTGCAAGCCAGAACTACAAGGACTCTCTCTGAGACCTGTAAGTAAATCCCTTGATCTCTTTGGATATCGGTGTGAATTTTTTCATTTGTAAAAACAGAGTTGGTTTAGATAACATAAACTCCAGTCTCATTCAACCAGGAGCCATACAATTATCTTGACTACTGTTTAAAATCTGCCTAAATAGTCTATATCTGTACAATGCATTTTCCAAGGCTGTTGTGAGAGACTATCCATACCATCATTTTATTTAATGTTGTTGTTAAGTGCTTTTGAGTTGCTTCTGGCTCATAGAGATTCTGTGTAAGGTTTCTGAGGAGTGGCTGGTAGGTTTGAACTACTGACCTTGGGGTTAGCAGTACTTATCCTACAGTGCCATACCAATACCCCATTATTTATTTATTTTACTTAGTGTTGTTGTTGTTAAGTGCCGTTGAGTTGATATAGACTCATAGCAGACTTCAATAGAACATAACACTGTCTGATCCTGTGCCAGTCTCACAATTGCTACACTTGAGACCATTGCTGCTGTCACTGTGCCAATCCATCTCGTTGGATTGCAAACTCAATGGCACTTAACAACAACCACCATCAATGTAGGAGGGTCCCAGTCTCTCTACATGCTCGCCAAGTCTTTCTGAACCTTTCTATTAACGCTGGTATAAGATGATATCTCGCTGTTCTTTTTATTTGCGTCTCTTCCTCTTTTATGCTGACCTTCCACTTTACCAAGCATGATGTCCTTCTCCAAGGACTGGTCCCTCCTGATACTATGTCTGAAGTATGAGAGATGAAGTCTGGCCATCCTGACTTCTAAGGAGTACTCTGGTGGTAATTCTTCCAATTTTTTTGTTCTTTTGGCAGTACTTTTAATATTCTCCTCCATTACCATAACTCAAATGCATCAATTCTTCTACAGTCTTCCTTATTCACTGTCCTGTTTTCGCATGCATATGAGGTTACTAAAAATACCATGGCTTGGGTCAGGTGCACCTTAGTCCTCAAATTGACATCACTGCTCTTCAACACTTTAAAGAGGTATTGTCAGCAGATTTGCCCAATGCAATATGTCATTTGATTTCTTGACTACTGCTTCCAAGAGTGTTGATGGCTGATGTGAACAAAATGAAATCTTAGACAACTTCAATCTTTTCTTCAATAGTGAGGATTTTGTTTTATTTACATTAAGGTGCAACTCATATCAAAGGCTCTGGTGTTTGATCTTCATAATTAAGTATTTTAAGTCCTCTTCACTTTCAACAAGGAAGAATGTATCCATATGCATGTCTTAGGTTCTTAATGAGTCTTCCTCCAATCCTGAGATCACATTTTTCTTCATATAATTCAGCTTTTTGGATTATTTGCTCGGAATACACAGACTGAATAAGTACGGTAAGAGAATACAACCCTGATGCACACCTTTTCTAATTTTAAATCATTCAGTGTTCCCCTTTACTTAATTTGCTGTTGTTGTTAAGTGCCATTGAGTCGGTTCTGATGCATAGCAACGCTGTATAACCCTATACATCCAAGGAGCAGATGGTGAGTTTGAACCACCGACCTTGTGGTCCAGTGCTTTATCCCACAGCACCACACCAAGACTCTTTTTACTTAATTGTTGTTAAGTGCCAACGAGTAGGTACTGACTCACAGAGACCCTGTATAGGGTTTCCGAGGAGCAGCTGGTGAGCCTGAACCACCAAACTTACGGTTCAAGGCAACTTTGCAATCCAGTGCATTAGCCTACTGTGCCACACCAGGACTCCTTTTACTTAATGTTGTTGTTGATGTGTGCCGTGGAGTCAGTTCTGACCCATAGTGACCCTGTACAGGGTTTCCGAGGCTGTAAATCAGAAAGATGAGCAGAACGCCTCATCATTCTCCCACAGAACAGCTGGTAGTTTCAAACAGCTGAGCTTGAGGCTCGCAGCCCGATTCATAACCACTACGCTACCAGAGCTCCTTTTTTTATTTTAACTTAATAGATCCTTTTAATTAGTTGCAACTTCCATAGATGTAAATGGATTTTTTAATAAGCAAGAACACAGATAATGAAAAAAACTATGGTTTATTTTAATTGTTAAATTTACTTGCTTTGAATTAAGAATATTGAATTACCTTGTAAGTTTAGTTATTTCAAAGAAAATTAGTGTTAAAAAGAACACATTTTTTTTTTCTGTATCACCAGCTTGTCTAAAATGATCCTTGTATTACCTATGAATGACCTTTCTCCGATTTATTATTGTTCAGGCTAGTGATGTGTGCTGACCTTGTCAGCTCTATGCAAAAGAAAGAAGAGAAAAACATTGTGATTCATCCTATAAAGAAATCCCATTAAATTATAAAGTAGTCAACTATACTGCCTGCTGCTATCAGGCAATTTTTTTTTTTTAACTTTTTATTGTTAATTGAGTGACAGTGGTTTACAGGCAAGATCACCAGTTTTATATTCAACAAATCATGCATGTGTTTTCATCTCAATGATTGCAATCCCCTCCATGCAACAACTGTTATCCCATTTCCTCTCTATGTTACTATTTCTATTCCACCCAACTTCCCATACCCTCTCCTTTGTCCTTAGGTAAATGTTGCTCTTTGATTCTGAATGATTGACTAGTTTATGGTGAGCATACCTTGTGAGTGTTGTTCCCCCTATATATCTATCTACTGCTTGGCTAGAAATTCGGCTTCGAGGGTGAGTGAATTCCTTTCCAAACCTGAAGGGCGATCAAGTGACATAGTCTCAGGGTCCTCCAGTGTCTTTATGACCAGTAAACCAGTAGTTTTGTTGTTTTTTTAAAATAATTTTGAGTTTTGTTTTACATTTTCGCCCATTGTATCAGGGACCTTCTAATGAGTCAGAACCAACTCAATGGCACTTAACAACAACAACCATCAGTGTAGGAGGGTCCCAGCCTATTTACACCATTGCCAAGTTTTTCTAAATGTTTCTATTAATGCTGGTGTAAGATAATATCTCATTGTTGTTTTTATTTGCATCTCTCTAATGACTAATGAAGGAGTTCTGGTAGCATAGTGGTTACAAGTCACACACAGCTGATCTCACGGTCAGTAGTTCAAAACCACCAGTGGTACTGAGGAAGAAAGATGAGACTTTCTGCTCCCATAATGATTTATAGCCTCGGAAACCCTGTATAAAGCCGCTGTAAGTTGGAACCAATTCCATGATATGTAAACACCACCACCAACGACTAATGATCACAAGCATTTCCTCATATGCTTGTTGACTGGTATCAGGCAATCTTGTCATTAGTTTAACGATAGAAAATTTTAACCTGAAAATTCATGAACTGAGTATGTTTTTCACATTTAAAAAACTGTTAGGCTGAAGCACATTTGATTAGATTACAACGTCCAGTGACACATTAAAAAAAATACATAGTCCTCAATTGCTATTTTGATACAGATTTTTAAAAGCAATTAAAAAACAAACAAATAAAGTCTACTATTGCAAAAGCTGGCTCTAGAAGACATCAAGAGAATGGTGGTATGTAGAAAATGCACACATGCATGCCCATCACAGTGAAACTTCAATTAACAAGAATACTTAAGCAGTGGGTGTAATTTGCATGTGCACTCACGTGTATGTACACATTTAATTCTACATTTAATTTCCTGACAAGATATAAACCTCAAATCTGCTTTTGTTACTAACCCTTGTTATGGATAATCTGGTTATAATAGTAGTCTTCTTTCTTTTGCAATACTGTATAGAAGCATGGTATAGCAGAAAAGATTCAGATCTGTATCTTTTTACTTTCTACATAATCTTGAGAAAGTTGCTTGAGGGCCCTGGCCATGTTTCCTCATAAGTAAAGGAAAGAAACTATACTAGCTTAGTGATTTTATTTAAAGACATTCATCATATCACCTATGTACCTTTTTAAAAAGACATGCCCTGATTAACCTCCCACCCTCAGAGGTTTTTACCTCAAAATATCTAGTGGCGACTATTCATATAAGAATGTATATTTGGAAAAAACTACCAGGCAGTTAGTTCTGTGTATCTCATATTAAAAACTCCAGTGGGTTCCCATTCATAACACCCTGTATAGGGTTTCCAAGGAGCAGCTAGTGGGTTTGCAGTCAGCAGTCCAGTGAGGACCCTAGAAATGGTGATTTCCAGTATAATAATAAAGTAAGATGATACCACAACTAGAAGGTTCTACTGCCTAATCTGGCAGGCACTAGAGGAGCCCTGGTGGCACTGCAGGATAAGTACTAGATTGCTAACTGCAAGGTAGGCAGTTCAAATCCACTAGCTGCTAATGGGAGAAACACAGGCTCTGTGCTCCCATAAAGATTTACAGTTTCAAAAACCGTATATAGGGCCACTGTGAGTTGGAACTGATTCAATGGGTTAGTTTTAGCCACATGTAGTTATTGAGAAGTACATCATGCTTGATAAAGTGGAGGGTCAGTGAAAAAGAGGAAGACTCCCACCAAGATGGATTGGCACAGCAGTAGCAGCAGTGGGCTCAAATGTAGCAACAACTGTGAGATTGGCACAGAACCGGGCAGTGTTCCATTCTGTTGTGCATAAGGTCACTATGAGATGGTACTGACTTGACAGCACCTAACAACAACAGTTACTGAGCACTTGAAATGGAGCCCTTTCAATTTGACATGTGTCATCACTGTAAAATCCAATAAAAGAACAAAGGAAAATATCTCAAAATTTTAAATATTGGCTACATACTCACATAATTTTTAATGTATTTAGTTAATTAAGTAAAATAAGTCAAAATTCTTTTCCCCTTGAAAAAATATTTTTTTAACCCCCTTCCAAGACTAAGACTCAATGGGAATACACGAGCCAACACATGCTCTGACTAGTGACCACGTTCGTCACCAATAAGGAGAAGCAAGCGAAAAACAGCAACGAAGCTGTGAGATGAGTCCAACCACGTTCAACACACTCCTGTGAACCCGGGTGGAGACCTGGTTGGCCAGCAGTTTGGCAAGACCTGGGAACTCCTGGGCCCAGAGTCAGTGACATAGCCACAGAGGACTAGAGTGGAGAGTGAAGCGTCCACCTGATAAGAAGTGAGGGCATATGCATAAGAACACCCACACTTGCAGATAATACCCACTTGACCTGGCTTCAATGGCTGGATGATCAGCACTCAACTAGAAGAATGAAGAAGAAAAAAAGAGTAATCTGATACAATTTGATAAATTTGACCTACACCTATGGATGCAGTAGCTCAAAAGAGGGAACAAATCTTTACAGTACAGGGTTGACAGGGATGGACAACTTGAACACTGGCTACCCAAAATGGGGGAGGGGGGTGGTACAAAGGCAAGAAGTGACTGGTTTACAAGCTTTCAAGAGGGAGCCTGGATCCAGAGGGTGCAGAGGAAGGTAGAATCTCCACTGAGTTGTACTGAATTTGTCTGGGTGCGACTGATGAAAGAAGATGGGGATAGCACTCATGTGGTACAATAGTGAATAACTACTATCAGAACTGACTGTGAGGGTTGGCAATGTAAAGATAGACGTTTTGTAGCAAAAGGAGTTGACTTGCAGGCCAGGAGCGGAGGCCCCTGGGATCATCAAGGGAGAAGAACGGAGTACGGGACCCTAACCAGAGAAACAGTGGCACAAGAGATGGAGGCAGAGACGATGACGTGGAGAGATGCCACAGCTGGAAACTATAGACCCAGAGAGGGAGAGGGGCTGTGTGCTGATGACCAGGGGGCAGGCTTGCGGGGTATAACCTTTGGTTGTTTGATGATGCATGTAGAGGGGATTATAACCATGGCAATGTAAGGATGAATGTAAAGCTAATGTTCTCCCATGCAAACTATCACATAATTCACAATAAAACAGTTTAAAAAAATTTTTTTTAAATGTGGCTATCAGAACGTTTAAAATCGTATGCATGACTCACATTATATGTCTGTTGGACAGCACTAGAACTGTGTTGTAATAAAGGATGTTCTACAGGATACATTCAAAGACTCCAGCATTCGGTATGGACTGCAACTTAATGAAAGGAAAATGAAATCCCCAGAACTGGACCAAGAAATAACATCATGATAAACACAGAAAAGATTGAACTTGCCAAAGATTTCATTTTGCTTGGATCCACAGTCAACACTCATGAAAGCAGCAGTCAAGAAATTAAACAGATGTATTGATTGCATAAGGTAAATCTACTTCAAAAGACTTCTTTAAAATGTTAAAAAGCAGTGATAACAGTTTGATGAATAAGGAGTGCCTTACTGAAGCCATACTTTTAACAGCCACATATGCATGTGAAAGTTGGATAATGAGTAGGAAAGGCCATAGAAGAATCTATGCATTTGAATTATAGTTTTGGAGAAGAATATTGAAAGTGCCATTGACTGCCGAAAGAACAAACAAATCTGTGTTGGAAGAAATACTGTAAGAATGTTCCTTAGAAGTGAAGATGGTGAGAGTCTTGTACTTAGAACATATTATCAAAAGGGCCCAGGCCCTGGAGAAGGACATCATGAAAACTGGAGGATCAGTGAAAAAGAGGAAGACCCCTAATGAGACAGATTCACACAATGGCAGCAGCAATTGGCTCAAATGCAACAACAATTGTGAGGATGGTGCAGTGTTTTGTTCAGTTGTACATAAAGTCACTATGAGCCGGAACCATCTCACCTAACAACACCACCACCACCAACAGGATACATTCAGTTTAACTTTAAAACTTTTTTGCTGAAGAATCAAAAAGAAATAAGAAGGATATGATTAATAAGTTGTTAGGTGATGTTGAGTTGGTTCCAACTCATAGATCCTGTATGGGGTTTCTGAGGAGCAGCTGCTGAGTTTTGGACTGCCCACCTTGCAGTTCAAATCAATCTTGTGGTCCGGTGCCTATCCTACAGCACCACACCAGGACTGTGATTAATATAACAAATAGAAAAGGAAAAAAGAAGTACAAAAGTGATTCCCTGCTCTCCTTGACTTCTGATAAGAGATTTGTGCAAAGGTTAATGTTTTTCATTTAGCTCTATGTATGTTTACAGAAGTGTCAGTAAAGGTGAATCTCCAATGGGTGAAATTCTATCCATCTCAAGCACAAGTTTCATGTCTACAGAGATTCCATTGCATAGGTTTGTTGGCATCCTTCCTGCCAAGAAACAAGCATTCACATTCTTCTGGATGGGATGAGTCATGTTTGTGCTGCAATATTTCTGTGTAAGTCTAATTATATAAGTATTTATTGAATTGCTAGGTGCCCAGCTCTGTCTGAGCAATGAGCACTTGAGGTCAGGACCTTTCTGTGATGCCATCCTAGGTGGGAAGGTCAAGATGAGTGAGCAGATGGAATAAGAAGGAGGAAGCCTCACAAAATGGCCCAAGGCCACCTACACATTCCTAAGACAGGCTGTGAAGGAGGCTGAGTCAGAGTGTCGGTGCTGACAATGAAATCAGGCTAACTGATTGTATTCTGTTTTGTTCCACACAAATTTGTTGTTGTTGTTAAGTGCTGTCGAGTCAGTTCCAACTCATAGCGACCCTGTAGAGGGTTTCCGAAGAAGAGTGACTAGTTGAACCACAGACTTTGTGCCAGTGCTTATCCTACAGCACCACACCAGGACTCCACACACAAATAGAGATTAAGGTTTATGTTCACAGAATCAGAAGGCCTAGTTATTATAATGCACTGCACTGTCAATCTGACCCCTGAAAGGGAGTGAGAACAAAACTTGGGTGGGACAGGTAACAAGTGTAACAAAAGTTCTTCCTCTGCCCACCTGGAACAAAACAAAACTCGGAGCTAAGATCCATTTTAGCCTCATTCAAACATGCATACTACAGCAAACTTTTCTTCAGAAGGCAAGAAAGGACATACCAATAGCTAGGGATATTTTGGAAAAAAGAACACCAATGAGGTTGAGAGGTGAAGATTTGCCCTCCAGGTATTAAAACAAATTCTGAAATTACAATGCAAAGTGTGGCACCAGTGCAGAAAAAAGGCAGATTAATGAAACAAAGTTCAGAAATAGATACAAATGTATGCAATCATTTAGTATTCAATAAAAGGTACTTTGAAATTTTGCATTTTTTAGTAAATGATACTGGTGCAACTGGCTAACCATTGGGCCTAAAGGTAGCTTTCCAAACTGTCTAAATAAATTCTGGAAATTAGTAAAATTTAAATGTGATAAGCGATTAATAAAAGTACTAGATTTGAAAAGGACTTTCTAAATATGTCAACAAAGATAGAAGACACAGAAGGAAATATTTGTAGATATGACTACATGCAAAGTTTCAAAATTCTACACACCAAAGCCACCATTAAGGTTTAGTTTGAGATGGCAGTTTAGGCACATTTACCTTTCATTGTTGTGAGAATGCACCTAAAAGAAAGAGACAGACACAAAGAAGAATACCTGTAACAAGGAGGAGAAAGGCAGAGGGCAGCAAATGGTAATCTTTTTGTAAGGCAGAAATACAGAAGAGAACTGTTGAAGGATGGTCCAGGCTAAAAGAGCTGCAGTACAGATAGAAGCCCATCCTGTAGAGACTATAGGAGGGGAAATCTAATATACCTGTTCAACCAAAAACCAAACTAGTTACTACCCAGTGAATTCCAACTCATGCTGACTCTACTTGTATCAAAGTAGAATTGTGCTCCATAGGACTTTCAGTGGCTGATTTTTCAGAAGTAGGTCAACAGCCCTTTCTTCCAAGGTGGCACTGGGTAGACTTGAACTGCCAAACTTTCAGTTAGTAGCCAAACACATTAACTTTTTGCATTACTCAGTGACTTCCAATTTTACCCACAGAACTCTGGGAAAGATCTGCATTTAATCATAGATGTGGCTGGGCAAAAGAGAGAAGGGGGGCAAAAAGCAGAAGGATTCACTGAAAGAGTGTGGGGGACATCTGTATCCAAACCCTATAGCTCCACTTTTAGAATGAACAATTTAGGAAAAATATAGGACAGTTCTAGAACAAACAAAAACAAAAACACAGCAACTTGTTAAGGAAAGCTAATGCTTCCAGAAAGGTGTTATAACTCAGAACAACCCCATCCTCAATCTGATGGACAAGGTAATTTCCACTATTCACCCAAAGTAAAGCCTGCCAACTGAATCCCAACCTTTCACGAGAAATCTTACTCAGAAGGGTCTAGCCAGAAAACAGATTTATTTATACACAAGCAGAGAAGATCTGCAAAACTTTTGCAGTTTTCTATTTTAAATATAAAAAGTCCACAAAAGGAAGGTCAGTTATCAGGAGGAGTGGAGGTGAGGGAGAAAGTATGAAAGAAAAAAAGAAAGAAAGAAAGCAATCAGAAAAGAAACCCTGGAAGAAATAGAGACAATTCTGTCAACAATGTAAAGAAACAACTAAACGTGACACCAAACTAGATGACAAAGGAAATACACACATTTAAATATTTGAGAATTACTACCCATGAAATTGTCAAAAATGAAATAGAACACATAAACATCGCTATCTTAGGCATTAGTGAGCTCTAATGGACTGGTATTGGCCAAAATGAATCTGACAACCACATGGTTAACTATGCAAGGAATGACAAATTGAAGAGGAATGGTGTTGCATTCACTGTCAGAAAGAGCATATCCAGATGAGTCATGAAGTTCAATGCTGTCTGTGATAGGATAATACCCATGCGCCTACAGGGAAGA
>NW_006408584.1:3329644-3333492 GCF_000296735.1 Chrysochloris asiatica
CTTTGAATTGACAATTCACAGGTACCGATTCATCTTTGGTCTTCCTTATTCATTGTCCAACTTTCACATGCATATGAAGTGACTGAAAATACCATGGCTTGGATCAAACACACCTTAGTCCTCAAAGTAGCATCTTTGTTTTTTTAAAACTTTAGAGAGGTCTTTTGCAGGAGATTTGTCCAATGCAATATGTCGTTTGATTTCTCGACTTCCCATTCCAGAATAAAGGATAAAAAGAAATGGAAAATGTGAAGAGGAATAAAAAGCAACCATCAAATGGAACCAATCCAGGAGGCCTAATATGAATTAATGGGAGACTCTTCAAAAGCACTAGGGGCTGAGGAGGCCAGAAGAGAGGCAGTTATCAAGAAATAAAAAGAAGACTTTTGGAAGACTTGACATAATTATCATGTTTAAAGAGTCCACTGCATGTCCAGAATAATGCTGGGGATAAAACCAACGCCTTTGCATTGCTCTGAAAACATCAGGGCACTAAAGGAAAAGAGATGATATTAAACAAGTTATGACATCTCAAAAAAGATCACCCATTTGAATTTGTCAAAGCTAGAAACTTCTGAAATGTTGAGGGATTATTAACACTGGATCAGTAGAGAAAGAAAGGTCACCTAAATGCCATGGGCTGGTGTGGGCCATATGCAGGAAGTTATGATATGTAAACAGTGTTTTCACAAAGCACAGAAGACCTGCTTTACAGAAGATAAATAAACAAATGTTAACAACATTGACATTGCAAAAGTAAAAAATGCAGGAGCAATAAGGACATGGGGAGGAGGCTGGAGCAAAAGCTTGTTGCTGTGGTTAATAGTCCAGTGTTTATTCTACAGAGGAAGGAACTAATCCTTTCATCTTATAAAGCAGAGTGTCAAGACAAGCTGTTGAGTACATGATCATAGAATAAAACAAAGAATATGGTACATTATAACATGTTTCAACAAGTTTATGAAGAATGGAATGGAAAGATAATGGAGCTTTTTAAAAAAAAACAAACATGCATTTATTTTAAAGCTCCCTTGTATTTTAACTCACATAATAATCAAGAGGTGAATGAAACGGTGTAGGTAAAATCCTCATCTTTACTATCAAAGAGTAAATAGAAAGAATTGCATATTTCCTGTAGGCTAGCACTGGACTGCTAACTGCAAGGTAAGCAGTTCAAACTCATCAGCTGTTCGTTCCTTAGAAATCCTATACAGGGTTGCTATGAGTGGGAACCAACATAATGATACTTAATAATGACAACAACATTAAATAGAAAATAGAGAAACAGCACATACTGTAGCTATTTTTTTAAGCTTTCAGAAATAACCTCCTTAAGCATTAGTGACATTCTGATTTAAAATACCATAAATAGTCACATTGAAAAAAAAATTGAGGGTAATATTTGTGGTATATATGGCACCCAAACTGTTAATATTCTTAAATCCCATGCTTCTCCTCTGCCCAAAAGAAAATAATCAATAGGAAAAAAAAAAAATACACTTATTTAAAAATGGGGAAACAGGAAGTTTTTAAAAAGGATATTCAAGGAGCCAATAAGTAAATTAAAAAGATATTCTACTTCGCTAGCAATATAAAAACACAAACTCAAAACAATGAGATTCTTTTTGTCCTTTTGTTTTGACAAACAAAAATTGAAATAATACTATCCAGTGTCATGAGGTTTTTAGTTACTAGGCAATATTCTGAAATGCAAATGATTTACAATTTGACTCAACAATGTAGATCTTAAGGAAATGTGAGACTTTGGATCAGGAGAGAGAGCAACTTACTTATTTCCCTCACATAAATGTATTACTTAAACATACATACAAAAAAAGAGGAAAAAAGACAATATTAAAGAATGTGCATATAGAATTAGCTACACTGACTTCTGAATACAGAATTGTTACAAACAACCTAAATAGAGGATTGACTTGCTATTACTACTAATGATAAAGACAAGTATTTGATATGGAAAAAAAAGTTTTGAGGAAAAAGTCAAATTGTCAAATCAACCAATTTCAATAAAGTATATTTACATTCTATAAAACCCAAACCCACTGACATGGAGTCGATTCTGACTCATAGCAACACCCTATAGGGTTTCTGAGGCTGTGAATTTTTAAGGGAGCAGAAAATCTCATCTTTCTTTTACTCCTGGAGTGGCTATTGGGTTTGAACTGCCAACCTTGGGTTAGCAGTCCATCAAACTGCCAACCTTGGGTTAGCAGTCCATCAAAAATCGATGTAGGAAAACGTTAGAGTCAGATGTACCAAAATTTAGCAAGTTGTCTTTTGGTACTAAGTATTTTTTATTCTTTTTTATATATAAGTTTATGGAGCCCTGGTGAGCACTGTAGGATAAACACTGGACTGCTAACCATGAGGCTGGCAATTCAAGCCCACCAGCCACTCTTAGAATGCTTATATAGGGTCTCCTTAGAGGCCAGGATGGTCAAACTTCATCTCTCGTACTTCGGACATATTGTCAGAAGGGACCAGTCACTGGAGAAGGATATCACGTTTGGTAAGGTGGAGGGCTGGAGAAAAAGAGGAAGACCCCCAGTGAGATGGATTGGCAAAGTGGCAGCATCAGTGGGCTCAAGCATGGCAACAATTGTGAGGTTTGGCCCAGGATCGGGCAATGTTTTGTTCTGCCGTGTATAAGGTCGCTATGAGTTGGTACTGACTCGATGGCACCTAGCAAGCAAACAAACAAAATGAGTCAGAACTGACTTGACAGCACACAACATAAATTTGTATTTTTTTTTTAATTAAAGGAAAACCCCTCTGATGAAAGGGTGTTCTTCACAAGGCAGGATCACTGAGTTTTTTGGCAAGAACACCCCAGCTGACAAGGACAACTAATCTTCCTACAGAGAAAGTTCTGGAACCCACTGCATAGCCCCAGGGGCTAAAAACAGTATAAATTGGGGCCGTCCTGGGAAATAAGAAGTAAGGAAAGGAAAATTAATTAACTTTAGGCTCAAGTCAACATATGATGTAACACAGATAAAGACAGCTAATGCCAAATCCACTTTCTGGATGATAAACTATAGCAGGTACAGACAGGTGCTATGAACAGAAAAACTGGTGAGAGCTACAGCAACAGGAAGCAAAGGAACCCCCACCCCTACCCCCTACATGGAGGGCTCTGGCAGCAGCAGCCATAGAGCAGCAGTTTCCTAAGGCCTGGCCCTGGCAGATGGTAGCAGTGAGAGGCAGCTAGTGTCCTTCCTTAACTGTAAGCTGTGTTGAATAAAACCAGAACCACTCTATTAGGAGAAGGACTTCGGTGTCAGTGCAAGGACAACCTCTCCTCACCCCAGGCATCAGAACTCCTGGGGATATTGCCATTGGGCAGATGCACAATTCTTCCCATCCTTCAGTGTTCTAGCCTACTATGCATTTTGTAAAACATGAGGAAAGGAGAAAAGTCATGAGGAACTGAATGCCTAATTTGAGACAAGGTAAAAGCAAGTCAACACTCGTCTGTCAGTTTGCTGTACTGTGGTGGCTTACTTGTGGCAGTGATGCTGAAAGCTATACCACTTGTATTTTAAATACCAGCAGGGTCATCCATGATGGACAGGTTTCAGTGGAGCCTCCAGACTACTACAGACTAGGAAGGAGAAGCAGACTACTTCTGAATGTTTATTGTTGTTAAGTGCAGTTGAATCATTTCCCAATCGCAGCAACCCTCTACAGGGTTTCCAAGGAGTGAGTGGTGGATTTCAACTGCCAACCTTGTGGTTCAAACCGACCTTGTGGTCTAGTGCTTATCCTACAGTGCCACACCAGGAGTTCCAATGAAAACTTTATGATAGCAGTGGAACACTATCAGATAT
>NW_006408584.1:3333592-3345490 GCF_000296735.1 Chrysochloris asiatica
AAAAGATTTTAGTTTTTTTTTTTTTTTTTAAGTGTTGTGTTGTCGAGTCAATTCTGACCCATAGCAACCCTGTATATATAGGGTTTTCAAGGAGAAGCTGGTGAACTTGAACCACCATCTTGCAGTTCAAATGGCTTTGTAGTCTGGCGCATTAACCCACAGCACCACACCAGAACACCACTATCAGATACAGTGCCGGAAAAATGAAAACATTATAAACAGCACCAGAATATTGTCAGAAGTAGTGCTGGAAGATGAGGCCCTCCAGGTTGCAAGGCACTCAAAATACAATTGGGAAAAAGTTGGCTCCTCAAAATAAAGTTGAATGTGATGATGAGAATGGAGTAAAGCTTTCAGGATCTTCATCTGCTGATGGGGCACAACCCAAAATGAGAAACAGCTGCAAACATCCATTAATTATGATAACATGGAATATACAAAGTGTAAATCTAGGAAATTAGGAAGTTGTCAAAAACAAAATGGAATGCATAAAGACTGATATCCTAGGCATTAGTGAACTGAATGGACTGGTATTGGCCATTTTGAATTTGACAGTCATGGTTTTAAGCCAGGAAGAAGAAACTCAAGAGGATTCACGAAACAGTCATTATTAAAAAGAACACTTCAAGATCTATCTCGCATATAGCACTGTGATAGGATAACATCCATGAGCCTTCAAGCAAGACCAGTTAATACCACTATTATTCAAATTTAAGCACCAACCACTAAAGCCAGTAATAATGAAATTGAAAATTTCTACCAACATCTTCAGTATTAAATTGATCACATATGCAATCAAGATGTATTGATAATTACTGGTGATTGGAATGGTAAGGTTGGAAACCAAGAGGAAGGGCAAGTAATTGGAAAATGTGGGCTTGGTGATCACATGATAGAATTTTGTAAGATCAATGACTTATTTATGGAAGAAATGAGGAAGTAAAAGAGCTGAGCAGAAAATTTCAAAGGGCAATGTGAGAAGACAAGGTCAAGTATTACAAGGAAATGTATAAAGACCTGGAGTTAGAAAACGAAAAGGAAATAACACAACAGCATTTCTCAAGCCAGAAGAACTGAAGAAAAAATTCAAGCCTTGACTCTAAATATTGATGCATTTGAGTTATGTATGGTGTTGGAGAAGAATATTGAAAGTACCATGGACTGCCAAAAGAACAAACAAATCTGTATTGGAAGAAGTACAGCCAAAATGCTCCTTAGAAGCCAGGATAATGAAACTTCGTCTCTCATGTTTTGGATTTATTATCAGGAGGGACCAATCCCTCAAGAAAGGCATTATGCTTGGTGAAGTGGTGCATCAGCAAAAAAGAAGACCCCCAGCTGTATGGATCAGCACAGTTGCAGCAACAATGGACTCAAGCATAACAACTACTGTGAGGATGGCCCAGGACCAGACAGTGTTCCTTTCTGTTGTGCATAGGGTTGCTATGAGTCGAGCTGACAGCAGTTAACAACAACAACAGAAGCAAGCAAGCTCTGGAGTCAAAAAGACCTGAGTTTCAATCCCAGCTCTACTATTTTATGACTTTGGCAAGACACTTAAATTTCTGAGCCTCAACTTCTACATCTGTAAATTTGGCACATCTACTGTGTGGAGCTCCTGGCTAAGCAAAATCAAACACAACAGATAGTCAACAAGATGGTAGCTTTTTATAGGAAACACCAGTGTTTGGTGTTCATAGCCACCCATTGCTTCTTGGGAGAAAGATGTGAGTCTGCTTCTGTAAAGATGATAGTCTTGGTACCCTTTGTCCTATAAGGTTGTTATGAGTCAGAAATGACTTCAAGGTAATGGGGTAGTGTTTTGTTTCTTGTTGTTTTTTTCTTTTTTATCCAATCAAAGGCCAGCTTATATGGTCAAACAGATACTGTACATGACCAGAAAAGGAAGAGATCATTGTGAAAATGTATGATAAAGTAAGGCTTCCTAGAGGAGGTAGGATTTGAAGTTACTTTTACAGCTAGATGGAGTCCTGGTGTGGCACTGTGGGTTAATGTAGCAGACTGCAAAGCCATTTGAACTACAAAGTCAGTGGTTTAAGCTCACCAGTTGCTCCTTGGAAACCTTATACAGAGTTGCTATGGGTCAGAACTGACTCAATGGCACTTAATAACAACAACAAAGGCTGACAAGGTGAAAAAAAGTGAAGGCAATCAAAAAAAAAAAAAGAAAGAAAGAAAATCAAGAGCATGACCAATGAACCTGTCCCCATCTTTCAGTGATTTCCCAGGCACCCTGGTGGTCCTGTGGGTTGTGCTGCTAACTGAAAGATCTGTGATTTCAAACCTACCAGTCATTTCTTGGGAGAAAGACGAGGCTACCTGCTCCCATAAAGATTTATAGCCTCGGAAACCCTGTACAGGGTCGCTATGAGTTGGTTCCAACTCCACGGCACATAACCACCACCACCAGCAGGAGTTGGAATAACTGGATGACAGTGAGTTTAGGTTTGTTTTTATTTATTTTACAGCCACTGCATGCCAACCTAGTAGTGCTATGATTAAGTGTTCAGCTGTTAACTGAAAGATTGGTGGTTCAAACCCATCTAGCAGCTCCGTTTGAGAAAGACCTGGCTACCTGCTCCCATAGGTTTTTCTAGCTGTAACCTTTATAGCCACAGGAAGCCTCATCATTATGTCCTCTGCATTACTAAGACAAGGAAAGATGATGCCATATTCTGATAGTGCTGATAAAAAGATGGTTGTGGGGTTCCAGATCACATTGCTGCAGCATTACGAAGGCACTCCAAGCAAATGATTATGAAAGGTTGTAGGACACAGTTCTAGAAAAAGGATGATTTTTCTAAGGACTCCTAGTGCTATCGAAGGGTAAGTACTGGATTGCTAACCATAAGATCAGCTGTTCCCACCAGCTACTCCAAGGAAGAAAGATGAGACTTTCTGCTTCGGGGAAGTTTCACAGTCTTGGAAACCCTATATAGGGTTACTATGAATTGGAATCAACTCAATGGCAGTGGGTTTGTTTGTTTGTTTGTTTTTCCTAAAGATGTTGTCTCTGACATCATCTGTTGGTCATTTGCTCTGTATGAGAGTTGGCATTTTAATTAATGTCAATATAATATTGACTTGAATCCTGTAGAGTGAATATGAGTTACAGGTTTGGCTCAAAACAGAAATAGCATATAACCCAGTTCTCTTTGCTCAAAAATAGACTGTATTCTAGTCATACAAGTAGCTGTGAACTCTTCCAATGTACCTAATTTTTTCCTGTATTTTTGTCTTGATTCCATAAAGCAGCAAGGTACATTGGCAACAGCTGTTGCTGTTGTTAAGTGGAGTCGGTTCTGACTCATAGTGACCCTGCACAGGGTTTCCAAGGCTGTAAATCTTCATGGGAGCAGAAAGCCTCATCTTTCTCCCGCGGAACCACTGGTAGTTTCGAACTGCCAACCTTGAAGTTAGCAGCCTGATTCGTAACCACTACGCTACCAGAGCTCCTTTAGTACTTTGAAATTAGTCATATTTGGGTTTGTATTAATATTGCCTCTTCCATTTCCTGCTTATGAGAATTTGGACAAGGTTTTAATTAGTCAATCAATTAAATTAATAACCAAAACTTATCTTGAAAAGGATATGAGGCAGTCTAACAAAAACACTGGGAAGAAAAGAAATGAAAATCAGGATGAAAAATAGATAAACACAAAATTCATTCTAAAATGTCCTGTATGGTAGCTAAAAGTACAGAAAAATTTGGCAATGAATTTTACAGAGGTTACAGCAAAGACAGAAACAATCATTTGCAAATCCTTTATGCAACATGCTCAACTGAACAAGTTCATTTGTGATTGATAAATCACTAATCTTGAAGGTTTACTGTAAGGATTACATGCATACCTCTATGAAAACACCTTGTATAATCCCTAGCACACAGCAGCTGTCCCATAAATGTCCTTTATTTTTTCGTAAGTTTTTCTGTGACATATCTCACTATTTAAAGCTATCACTAATCAAAAATTGTATTTGAGAAATACTCTAATTTCTGTCTCATTCAGACTATTACTTTTTTCTCACTTAAATAAAATGCAACATACAGCACACACTACATTATAGGAATTTAGGATGATAATCTTTATACTATAAAAACTCATCAGACGCAGAGAATATCTGTAACCTGCAAAATATATTTGAAGCAACATCTTTTATGAAAACACATCCACCTCCCACTCCTTAGCATATCCTAAAGACCAGACAGGTATTAAAAATGAAAAAAAAAAAAAAAAAGGAAACTAAAACTGCTATTAGCAAACTGCAAAGAATATGTGCTGCTCAAATAACTAGAATAACAAGGTCTTGTACATGGAATCCTAAAACTATATGTAGGAGGTTGCGAATTAGGATTCCCCAGAATAAAACAGGATGTCAAGTGAGACCCTCATTTTTTCTTTTCTTAAAGAGTAGAACCCTACAGATTTTGGAAAGCAGTATTCATGAACAAAGTGTTCATAGAACATGGCAGTGCATATGAGATATACAGATAACTGAAAAATAGTTTTTTAAACAGATTAATCTGAGTAGCTTTCTTTCTGCCTTAAATAATCAAGAGGAAATTTGGCTCTGTAATGGAAAGACCTGACATTTCGCTCTCTTGGCATATAATTGTCATGTTGCAAAAGGTGAATGACTTTCAAAAGAATGCAATTAGATTAATTACAAAGGGTTGTTGCAGAAATTAGATATATAATTGGTTAGCTTAATGGTTCTCCCATGTACAAACAGACTTTTAATAATTTCTTTAGCTTTATAAAAATCTTTCTTTTATCTATAATTGTTAGGGAATAGGTTCTTTATGTTTGTTGGCAACTGAGACTTTCTTATTCAATACATAGATTGCCAGTTTTGTACAAATTAGAAATCAATACAGTGCTAAAACCATTCCAAATATATTTTAACTTTTGTTGATTCAAAGGAACACGGTGAATCTTTTAGTGTCTTGGGGTTATTGCAATAATTCATTATTATTACTGAACTGTGGTTCTCATTTAACCTAGTCCTTCAGCAAGTGGCCCATTTCAGATTCTGATGTATTCCATCCCACGGAGGTCGTCAGAACATTCCTTGGAGGCAAGGATAGAGAGGCTTCATCTCTCAAACTTCAGACCAGTCTCAGTAGAAGGAAATTATGCTTTATAAAGTGGTGGGTCTGTGAAAAAGGCATACGAAACCAAAATATTTAGTGTGATAACTATTATCATCAATTCAGTCAGTAAATAATGTCTGAGAATTTTTACATACCACGCACTGTCCTGAGCTGTCTCAGGGAGTCCAATGGGAGGAAGACAGAGACAAGTAAAGTGATTTAATGATGGTTACTTTGAACATGTCGCTATGATGTGACAAGAAGTACTATGGGTGAGAGGTGAGAGCTGTTTTAGATTGAGTGGTCATGAAAGGCCTCTCAAAAAGGTGATATTCGATCTGAGACCTAGGTGATAACCCAGAATGATACAAGTGGACTGGTCTTGTAAAAATCATGGAGGGTAGAACCTTATAGCAGAGAACAACAAAGCTGAAGAAAATTAAAACAAGAGCCAAATTATGACCTTGAACATATTCCATCTGAATTTAGAGATCATCTTAAGAACAAATTTGATGCAGTAGACACTAAAGACCAAAGACCAGAAGAGTTGTGGGATGACATCAAGAACATCATACAAGAAAAAAGCAAAAGGTCATTAAGAAGACAAGAAAGGAAAAGACCAAAATGGATGTCAGAAGAGACTCTGAAATTGCTCTATAGTGTAGAGATGCTAAAGCAAATGCAAGAGGTGAGGAGGTACAAGAGCTGAACATAAAATTTCAAAGGTGAGCTCTAGAAGACAAAGTCAAATGTTACAAGGAAATGTGCAAAGACCTGGAGTCAGAAAGCAAAAAGGGAAGAAAATGCTCAGCATTTCTTAAGCTGAAGGAACTGAAGAAAAAATTCAAATCTTGAAATACTGAAGGATTCTTTGGGCGAAATGATGAAGGGTTCAGAAAACATCAAAAGAAGATAGAAGGAATACATAGTCACTGAACAAAAAAGAAAATGTTGATGCTCAACCATTTTCAATATGCAGTACATACATGATAAAGAGGCAATAATACTGACGGAAGAAGTCCAATATGCACTGAGGCACTGGCAAAGAACAAGGATCCAGGAATTGATGGAATACAAATTGAAATCTTTCAACAAACCAATGCAGCACTGGAGGCACTGTCTTATCTATTCCAAGAAATTTGGAAGCCAGTTTACCTGGTCAACTGATTGGAATAGATCCATATTGCCCATTCCAAAGAAAGGTGACTCAATGTGGAGATCATCGGACAATATATTAACATCACATGCAAGTAAACTTTTACTAAAGATAATTCAAAAACGATTGCAACGGTATATTGACAGGGAACTGCCAGAGGTTTGCTGGATTCAGTTGAAGACGTGGAACAAGGGATATCACTTCTGACATCAGATGGATCTTGACTAAAAGCAGAGAATACCAGAAGATGTTTACCTGTGGTTTATTGACTGCAAATGTTTTGGATTGTGTGGATCATGACAAGCTATGAATGACACTGTGGAGAATGAGTATTCCGGAACACTTAATAATGCTTATGAGGCACCAGTACATAGACCAAGAGGCATTCCAATAGAACAAGGGAATAGTGAATGGTTAAACATCAGGAAAGGTATGTACCAGCATTGTATTCTTTCACCATTTCTACTCAATATGTACGCTGAACAAATAAACTGAGAAGCTGAATTATAGAAAGAAGAACACAGTATCAGGATTGGAGGAAGACTCATTAACAGCCTGCAATACACATATGATACAACCTTGCTTGCTGAGAGCAAAGAGGACTTAAAATACTTACTGATGAAGATCAAAGACCACAGCTTTTGGCATGGGTTGCATCTCAATGTAAAGAAAACAAAAATTCTCACTAATGGACCATGAAATAACATCAAGATAAATGGAGAAAAGACTGAAGCTGTAAAGACTTAACTTTGCTTGGATCTACCATCAACACTCATGGAAGCAGCAGTCTAGAAATCAAATGACACATTGCATTAGGCAAATCTGCTGCACAAGACCTCTTTAAAGTACACAAGAGCAAAGATGTCAGTTTGAAGACTAAGGTGCACCTGACCCAAGCTGAGGTATTTTTCATAGCCTCATAGGGGGCGCTATGGGTTGGAATCAATGTGACGGCGACAGCACTTAACAACAATAATGCATAAAGAAGACTGTAGAAGAATTGATGTATTTGAATTATGGTGTTGGAGAAGAATATTAAAAGTAGCATGGACTGCTGGAAGAACAAACAAATCTGCATTGAAAGAAGTACAATCAAAGTACTCTTTAGAAGCAAAGCTGGCCAGACTTCATCTTCATACTTCGGACATATTATCAGGAGGGGCATACATCCCTAGAAAAGGACATTATGCTTGGTAAAGTGGAAGAACATAGAAAAAGAAGGAGACCCCCAACCAGATGGATTGGCACCATGGACCATCAATGGGGCCACAGCAGCGATTGTGAGGATGTCGCAGGATCAGGTGGTGTTTCTTTTTGTTGTACATGGGGTCGTTATGAATAGAAGGCACTTAACAACAACAAAGCATCAAAAACAAATTTGGAAAATATTTGATGGCCTGTGGTAGGGCTGTTTTTCATTCCTTTATTGTATAAAAATGAAAGAAAAAAGAGAAAGGTCTTTTTGTATTACTGAATTATGAGGCTGATTGTGATATGAATTCATTTTATCATAAAAGTCTGGTCCAAGATTTATCAAGGCCATTCTTATCCCTTCTTTCCCCTCATATATGTAAAACTACCTTACTGTTCTTAGAGAGCATACTATAATTGTCTCCAAATAGTACAATCTTAATGGTATATGCATTTCTAAAAGTGTAGGTTTAAAAATCCTGTATGGCAGCACAATTTTGTTTAATATAATTTCCGTGATAAGAGCCGGAAACTCTGGGGTTAATTTCAATATGTCACAAGAAAAAGTACTCATAGAATTAGATACCTACTACCCTCACCTTGGAGCACTGGTGTGGTGCTGTAGGATAAACACTGGACTGCTAACTACAAGGTCAGCAGTTCAAACACATCAGCCATTCTTTGGAAGTCCAATACAGGTCGCTATGAGTCAGAACCAATTTGACAACAACCGTCACCTTGACAACACCAACTGATATATAGCTCTTTCTCTTTAAACAAACAAACAAACAAACAAAACAGAGAGAGAATCTAAAATATCACCTTCTCTGAAACATGTCTTAAGTTTGGGCAAAACTTAACTTCAATATTCATCAATCTGCTATGTAAACAACAGAAATGGGTGAAGCTAACATTCAAGAGGCACAGTAAAATCTAAATATGAAGATGCTTAGAGGTTAAGTCATTATCACAATAGTGCACCATAATCACAAAGTTAATTTTTTAATAGTCAAACAATAATCCTCTTCTTCACATTACTGAACAATAGTGCCTATCCCTGCCCCCATTTCAACTTTTTTAAGGTTTTGTGGAACACAGTAAATGCTTCCATTTTTAAAAACCTCGATATATTTCAACTTAAGACTCCTTTTATTATTAACTAGGAAACTAGGTAATGATATATATATATATTTTAAAACATAATTTTACATTGTCCAAAACTTAGATTTTTTTCCTATTAAATAGGGAAGTATCAAGGAACTATAGGTATCTCATCCACAGCCAGAAAAAAGGAAAATAAACAGGGTTATTTGTTAAGTGCCATAGAGTCGGTTCCGACTCATAGCGAACCTATATAGAGTTTCCAAGGAGCAGCTGGTGAGTTTGAACAGCCAACCCTGTGGTTCAACTAACTTTGCAGCTTATCCTACAGTGCCACATGTTGTTGTTGTTGTTAAGTGCCATCGAGTCGGGTCCGACCCATAGCGACCCTGTACAGGGTTTCCAAGGGTGTAAATCTTTACGGGAGTAGAAAGCCTCATCTTTCTCCCGCGGAGTGGCTGGTAGTTTCGAACCGCTGACCTTAAGGTTCGCAGCCCGATTCGTAACCACTACGCTATCATTTCCATATTAATTTGTAGGCAGAAGTCCTGGTGTGGAGCTATAGGATAACCACAAGGCTGGCAGTTCAAACCCACCAACTGCTCCTAAAAAACTCTATATGGGGTTGCTATGAATTGGAATTGACTGGACAGCACATAGCAACAAATTCTTTAGAGTGTAACAACAAAATTACAGGCATGTATGTCTTAGTTTTAAGAGTTACACTATTATGTGAGTAGAAGTCACATTGTGATATGCATTCTCTTTTCCCTCATTATTAAATGCCACATGACATTTTTGAAAACTTCTTTGGATTCTTTGCCAGATTTAGTATCTTCACTATTTAAGAGCCTACACAGTTGAGTGTTAAGTTCCTTTACCCACCCACAGTTTTTCTGAATGACTTTAAGATAAACAACAATCATGTTGTTGTTATGAAGTGCCATTGAGTAGGTTCCGACTCATAGTGACACTGTATTGGGTTTCTGAGGAGTGGCTGGTGAGTCTGACCTTGCAGTACAAACCGACCTTGTAGGCCAGTGCTTATCCTACAGTGCCACACCAGAACTCCATAAACAACAAACATGGTATGTAAGAAATGGAACAAAAGTTCCTGAAGATAATTATAGATTGTTCAAGAGATTAAGGAGTCCTGGTGTGGCACTGTGGGTTAATGTGCTGGATTGCAAGGTCTCATTGAACTGCAAGGTTGGCAGTTCAAACTCATCAGGTACTCCTTGGAAATCCTATACAGGGTTGCTATGAGTTGGAACAAACTCAACAGCACTTAACAACAACAAAGAGATTAAAGAGGGCAAATACAACTCTGCTCCTATACTGAGAGATTATTTACCTAAAGGTTTGAGTGTTCCTAGAAAATAAAATCGATTTCAACACTCAGGTATTGAAGGTGCCAGAAGTAGAGTGGGCTTTCATGTTTTCTTTGCTACTTTGCAGAATGACTCTAAGATCCTGGAGAAATTATAAAAACCAAGTATACTTCAGAGAAAATGTAGGCCTGCTCAAGCACTCTAAATTCAGAAAAGCTGTTCCAGATAGGAAACTCCCTTCAAAGTTAGCTAGATCTAAAACCAGTCACTCAAGGCCCTTCAAATTTGGAGGACTGTGTTGCCTATCTGTTTTTATAGTCCTTTTTAGTGCCTTTGAAGGAATAACTAAATTTATTAACAAGGGAAATAGTCACATATACTAAATTTATTAAACAAGGGAAATAGTCACATAGACTGAAGAAGTTTAATGACTCTTTATCAGGCCCAACACACAGCATTAACATTAAACTCCAAATACAGACCCGCACTTTGCACTTGAAACTAAAGGAAACAAATACTGTAAGAGTGTGAAAGAGAAGAGAAAGAGAAAGAAACCAAATCTTAAGAACATACTGAGATTTTAATATTAAACCAGCACTGAAAATTAACATCTGCCACTGATCTCCTGCTTCTAGGTAGAAATCTAGCAAAGGAAATCTAAGCCAGTCATAAATCCCCAGGTTTACAAAACCCTCCAGTGATCTCTTCAATAGCAACAAAAAGTGGAGAAGACATTTTCAAGGTTCAGTCTGAATGCTCTTTTGGCTAAAACTGAAATTCAACTTTTCTCTTATAAAAGAAAATCTTAACAAAAGACTCATGTGAAATCACCTCCTAAGCAAGGGTTAGGACCCAAAATTTGATAGCAGCTTCAATTTATTATCAGTAAACACATCTCTCCTTTGTTTCTAAACACAATGGATTCCTGAATTTATATTCAAAGTCACAAAAACACTACTGTGAATGTTAAAGTTCTGGCAAGAAAGTTCCAGAGAGCTTTACAGACATTAAAAAAAAAAAACTTGTAGTGGTGTATACTAACCCTCAGGCAGTAAGATAGGCTTTCCAAGTTGATAAATTGCCTACTCTAAGCAACCCAAGGCATGTATAAAACACACCTATGTATAAATGCTGTACATTAATGTGTTAGATTAAGTCTGACAACTAAGAATCCTAATTAGTTTATATTATTAGTCTCCTTGACCTTCTATTTTCTTACAGTGCTTTTAATTGTGCACACCCTAACCAAATAGAGTAAAATAAATAATAAAGTCATGAAGCAATTTGTTGACCCATCAAAGAAATATTTAACTGGTTCTTAGACTATCAAAGGACCCTAAAGAATCTATTTATAAATAGGGAAGTTGAACACTAAAGTCTAATTGCTTTCAGTATACAATTCTGTAACAACATAACATATGAACAAAATTTATACTAGCCAAAAAGCTCAAAGCAAATACAGCAATAAATTATTAGTATTGCCAACATACTAAATATGTTTAGCCCCATTTTTAACTTAATGTTGTTAATTGTTAAGTGTGACTGTCGAGTTGGTTGTGACTCTGAGACCCTGTATAGGGTTTCAAAGGAGTGACTGGTAGATTTGAACTACCGACCTTGTAGTTATCAGTCCAGTGCTTATCCTACATGCCACACCAGGACTTTTGGCTAAATTCACTTAACTAATGTTTTAGTTAAATTCACTAAAATAAGGCAGCAGTTTGGGCGATCAGTAATTCCCTATACTTTTCTATTTTGTTATCTGCTGGTTTATCATTCATTTACACAAAACTTTCTACAAAATTCATGTGATATGTCATAGTTGGTAGTGGTTGGTGGTAGTTATGTGCCGTGGAGTCGGTTCCAACTTATAGGGGCCCTGTACAGGGTTTCCGAGGTTATAAATCTTTATGGGAGCAGAGACCCTCATCTTTCTCCCGTAGAACAGCTAGTAGTTTCGAACTGCTGACCTTGTGGTTCACAGCCCGATTTGATTCGTAACC
>NW_006408584.1:3345615-3349278 GCF_000296735.1 Chrysochloris asiatica
AAAAAAAAAAAAAAGCTAGAATGGTGGCAGAGATTAAGGCAGAGGTAGTGCTAAGAGACATAAGGGGACTACTGGCTAGCAACTTCATGTATGGCATTTGAAGGTCCTGTTCTAAAATCTGCCTCTCTGGCTTACATGTGATATTTCCATAATGGTAATCCCATTTGGTTAAGGCAGGATATTATTTATTTCTCTATGGTGTGTATGTTGCTCTAGGACCATTTGTGTACAATGCACAAAAACCCACTCAATCTAGTGTAAATACAATACCATTTGTATTTACACCACCAAATCTAAGTTGCAGGAAGAACAGATGGGTCTTATGGGGATTAGAAGATCCTCAGGCAGAGGCAGAGTCTATTTGTCCTTCTTCACATCATCTTTCTTCTTTGCTTCTGGAAATAAAGTCTAATTTTATTTCTTTCTCTGCAATCTGGTTTTCTTGGCATGATTTTACTTCCCCATAAACTTTGCTCTGCATGTGAATTTGATGTTTAAGGAGTTGTCTAAAGACCAACTCTTCATTTTCTCTAGTGGACAATGCTACATGACTCAAAAATCCCAGAATAAAGGATCTATTTTATCTAGTCTGTTCCAATCAGCTGTGGCCATGGGAAAAAGTAGTCCCCAGGACATGCATAGGGACAGGTTCAATGAAAATAGAATCTTCATTTAGCATGAAATAATTAGCATCTACCTTACAAAGTCCTATTGAATTCAAATGTTACAGAGAATAAGATTAACAGAAGGACACAAACAGGAAGAGTGAGGGAGAAAGGTTCAGGCAGGCGCATTTTGATTCTTTCCCTGTAATTAATGAACTCTCTTCCTTTTCAATGCAATGATGACAATTCAAGGACTCAACTGTACAAATGTTGTTGTTAGGTATCATAGAGTTGGTTCAGACTCATAGCAACCCTGTATAGGGTTTCCAACGAGCAGCTGGTGGGTTTGAACTGCCAATCTTGAGGTTAGCAGTCCGGTGCTTATCCTACAGTGCCACACCAGAGCTGTACATATAAAAGTGGCATTACATGCCCCCTCTGGTGGGATGGTAGCCATTTGGTGATTCTGTTATACCTGAAGTAAAGGAAAACATAATGAATGAGGGAGGGGTGACTATTAAATACAATATTCTGAAACAAGGAGGATCCTTTAACACTAAAACAAGGAGGCTTTTAGGTCATATGAATAACACTTCTTTAATGAGCAAGTGACAAATAAATGAACACGTAATTTTTTTTTTTCAGGTTTGGTTACCCCTTCTGAATCTTGGTATATAATTTTATTATTAAATTGGTGATAGAAATAATGCTAGAGATCGCATAATAGAATTTTGCAAGACCAATGACTTCTTTGCAAATACCATTTTTAAACAACATAAAAAGCGATTATACACATGCACTTCACCAGACAGTTTTATGTATTTTGCAGTTACAAATAATGCTGAAATGAATAACTTTGTGCATTTTCACTGAAAAGTCTGTGAATATGTATTAATTTATGAAAATTAGGGATTAATATAAATATTACCCATTTGAATCTTTCCCCTTAACCAGAAGGTAACAGTACATGTTTTCACTTTATCTATGCACTTATTATCTCTTGGATATCTTTCCACGCCAGTTTATGGAGATCTGTTATGGAGTCCTAGTGTAGCACTGCAGGATAATGCATTAGATGAACTTCAAGGTTGGCAGTTCAAACCCACCATTCACTCCTCAGAAACCCTATACAGGGTTGATATGAGTCAAAACCTACTCAATACTACTTAACAACAACAACAACAACATAGCTTTTATGCCATATTATATGCCATCATTTATACCACAGGATTACCTTGCTTTATTGCTTTTCACAGATACTGCATTTTTTACAAATTGACGGTTTGTGACAACACTCTGTCAAGCAAGTCCATTTATCCCATTGTTTCCATTAGTAAGTGCTCACTTTATGTCTCTGGGTCACATTTTGGTAATTCTGGCAATATTTCAAACATTTTTCATACTTAACATACTACAGCATAGTGTAAACATAACTTTTTTATGCACTATACATGTCATCTTTATAATTATTTCTTCCATTCCCCTTAAATTTAGTTTCTACTTGCTACTCCCCCTAATAATAATAATAATAATAAAAACATTTCCACACACTTCTCCCTCAGCCTAGCAAAGTCCTACTCTTGAAGATAATGCTTATATTAAAAGTTAATTCTAACCCATCAAGGCAAGTAATCAAGTCCCTTCAGGACAAACCCCACCTCCAAGACTGAAACTCAAAGGGAACACATAAGCAAGTATGTAATCTTGCTGGTGACCATGTTGGTCTACTGGTGAGTGGAAGAGGGGGAAAGGCAGCAATGAAGACGTGGGATGAGTTCAGCCACGTTCAATAGACTCCCATTGACCTAGAGATGAGAGAGAGAAGAGGAAGGGCTGGTTGGTTTGAATTGTGGTGGGATTTGGAGACTCCTGAGCCCCTGGACAAGGCCATAGCCATGAAGGGCTAGAGCTGAGAGCAACTCATCCAGATGATATGAAGTGAGGGGAGACACACAAGAACTCCCAAACTTGTAGACAGTACTCATTTGACCTAGCCTCGATGGCTTGATAATCAGAACTTGACTGGAAGAAGATAAAAAAAAAAACATTTTTGAAAAAGGAAATGAGTGTAAATTGCTACAATTTGATGAACGTGACCTATACTTATAGATGTGGTAGCTCAAAATACCAACTGAGAGAGAAAGAGTCTTCACATCAAGTATCAATCTTATCCCTTCTGTATACAGGGTAGATAGGAATGGGCAACCTAGACACTGGCTACCTAAAATAAGGGGGCGCTAAAGGCATGAAGTGACTGGCTTACAAGTTTTCAAGAGGGAATTTAGTTTAAGAGTACGCAGGGGAAGACAGAGTCCCCACTGAATAGTTTTTATCTTGTCTAGATGGGTCTGGTGAAAAGAGATGGGGAAAAGATTCTTATGATTTAATAGTGAATAATTGTTATCAGGACTAATTGCGACTGTCACAACTGTAAAGGTAGAAGTTTTGTAACAAAAACTGGGTAGTGGTTATGAATTGGGCTGCGAACCGCAAGGTCACCAGTTCAAAATTACCAGCTGCTCTGCAGGAGAAAGATGAGGCGTTCTGCTCACGTAAAGATTTACAGCCTCGGAAACACTGTGCAGGGTTGCTATGAGTCGAGTCGGAACCGACTCCACGGCACATAATACAATAACAAGTTAATCTTACAGTCCATGAACAGAGGACCCTAGGACCATCAAGGGAGAAGAGCACAAACAGAATGTGGGACCCTATCCAGAGAAGCAACAACACCAGAGACAGAGGCAGAGACAGAGACATGGAGAGAGGGAGCAGCTGAGGACTCTAGACTCACGGAAAGCGAGGGACTGACTGTTGGCAGCCAGGAGGCAGGCTTATAAAAATTTCCCCTTTGGTTGTTTAAATTATTATATATTCCGTATTTCTGAGCATTTTTTTAAATGTTTTATTGAAAATTATATGATAGTTTACATGGGAGAACTTTAGTTTTACATTCATTCCATTGTATATCATCTCACTGCTATGGTTCCAATCCCCTCCATGCATCATCGACCACCCAAAGGGTATATCCCAGAAACCCACCCCCTACACTTCTCCC
>NW_006408584.1:3352903-3359859 GCF_000296735.1 Chrysochloris asiatica
CAGCTGGTAGTTCTGAATTGTTGACCGTGAGATTGTCAGTCTGATTCATAACCATTACACTACCAGAGCTCCTTTTGGTGCAGGTACAAGACATAAAACAAGATTAGGCAGATCTGTTATGCAAATAATTGGGGTTTGGGAAAGAAAATATTGTCTATGTAGAGTTTATTTTGTGCATATCATCTCCTGGCCAGATCTACCCTAATTTTTTTTCATAGTACTATTTAACCCAAAATTTTCCATAATGGAACTTGCAAAAGAAAAGTTCTATATCTTACAAGATTTGGCATTGTGATGCTTGGTCTGGAACTCTGCAAACATTTCTCCTTTGTCAACTATTTCCCTGTTAGGCTTCACCAACAGGGGGTGCTAAAGAGAGGCAGAAGAGATTGCTCCTTGTTATGCTTGCTGTCAAATCACATAGTAAAGATACTTAACCATGGTAGTTATTAGAGTAGTCCCTGCCTCCAGCATTATCCAACCTCACATCCAGTCCCCAAACTAACCTCCTTACATTCTAGAGATGCATTAAACAGTCAATGCTGCTTCTCACTTCACTCCACCCCCACCTCCAGAGTTCTGAATCACATATTGTAGAGCCCCTTCTTTGAGCTTTTAAATTCTGAGAGTCCCAACTTCTCTTTTATCCCCTTAGCCTCAGGAGTGGTAGTTCTTGCAATCACTATAGCTGTGTTCCCCTAACATTCTTATTTTATTTCTTCAATATTCCTGCCCACCATAGCACCTATCTCTTAAAGCTGCAATGCCAACTTCTGTCAACTTCTCCAATGTCCTGTTGCGCTTCCTCACTCCCTTGACTGCCAACACCAAAAGTGTCTGAGAGTGACTATGGTAACATATTTTTGCCAAACCTGAAAACTGCATAATTCTACTGGTATGGTGCTGTAGGAAAAAGTCCAGGACTTCAAGGTTGGTTTGAATCACAATGCTGGTGGTTCAAACTCACCAGCTGCTCTCTGGAAACCCTATACAGGTTGTTATGAGTCAGAACCGACATGACAACACTTAACAACAACATTTCTGATAAGCATCTGATGCATGGGAATTGGGGCTTTTCCATTACTTATTTTTTTTTTGCAGGAAAATTTTTGAGAACATTTAATTCTAATAATAACTAAGCAAACAAGGGGTAGAATTTTAATAAACTATCATAATTCAATTTGCTATCAATTTATTGAAATCTATGAACAAACATTGCTTGGTTACAGTGGGGGCATATGAGAAACACATGGTACGGTACACTTACGAGACAAGTCTGGAAAGAGATTTGGACTCAACAAATAATCCAAAAGGGACACATTTTATATTTGGAAAGGAAGAAAGAGCCTATAGCAGATACCAAGGATGGGCTGACCTTTCTAGATTTAAAAAAAAAAAAAGTTAGGAGGAACTGAAAATTGGACTTACAAGTACTTTGGGACCTTGTTTTTACAACTTTATCATAAATTAAAATTCTTACCCATTATCTTGTGGGACATACCACTGTTGTCGTTATTGTTAGGTACCATTGAGTTGGTTCCAATACACAGTGACCCTATGCACAAAAGAATGAAACACTGCCTGGTCCTGTGCCATTCTCACAATTGTTGTTATGCTTGAGCCCACTGCTACTGCCACTGTGCCAATACATCTAATTGGAGGTCTTCCTCTTTTTCGCTGCTCCTCCACTTTACCAAGCATGATGTCCTTCTCCAGGGTATGGTCCTTTCCGATAACATGTCCTAAGTATGAGAGACAAGTCTTGCCATCGTGGTTTCTAAGGAGCATTCTAGCTGTACTTCTTCCAACACAGATTTGTTAGTTCTTCTGCGAGTCCATGGTACTTTCAATATTCTTCTCTAACACTATAAACCAAATTCATTAATGCTTCTACAGTCACCCCTATTCGTGGTCCAGCTTTTACATGTGTATGAGTTGACTGAAAAAAACACAACTTAGGTCAGGTGCACCTCAGTCCTCAAAGTGACTACTTTACTTTAAAGAGGGCTTGTGCAGCAGATTTTACGAATGCAATATGTCATTTGATTTCTTGACTGCTGCTTCCATGAGTGTTGATGGTTGATCCCAGCAAAATAAAATCTGAGACAACTTCAATCTTTTCTCCATTCGTCATGATGTTATATATTAGTCCATTTGTGAGGATTTTTGTTTTCTTTAGATTGAGGTGCAATCCATACTGAAGGCTTTAGTCTTTGATCTTCATCAGTAAAGTGTTTTTTTTTTGTTTGTTTTTTTTTAAGTGTTCTGCACTTCCAACAAGCAAAGTTGTGTCATCTGCATATTGCAGGTTGTTAATGAGTCTTCCTCCAATCCTGATGCCATGCTCTTCTTCATATAATACAGTTTCTCAGATTATTTGCACCAGACAGATTAAATAAAATATAGTGAAAGATAACAGCCATGGTGCACACCTTTCTTTATTTTAAACTATTCAGTGTCCCTTTGTTCTGTTTGAACAACTGCCTCTTGGTCTATGAGCAGACTCCTCATGAGTAAAATCATGTGTTCTGGAATAGCCATTCTTCACAATGTTATCCATAGCTTGTCATGATCCACACAGTCAAATGCCTTTGCATAGTCAATAAAGCACAACATTTTTCTGGTATTCCCTGTCAAGATCTATCTATTACCCTCAATATATGTTCCCCTTCTCTCTCATTAGCTAACCCTCCTCCCCAAATTTTCACTATACACATGACTACCCAGAATAAAGATATAGTCTCTTAGAGTGATCATATCTTAGTCACTGGGATGTGGCTAAAAGTGGTATTTTTAGTATCCAGGTTATCTCCAGAGAAAAAGAAACAAACTCTTTCTGTTTACTTCTTTCTTGCTGCTAGACTAGGTAGTGAAATCACAGATCATATAGATCAGGGCAATTGTCTTAGAATGATGAGATAACAAGACAGAAGGACCATGAATCCCTGATGACTTCACATAAGACTATGAATAGTTTGGGTATTTATAGGACAGAACAACATCTAACCTTGTGGATTTCTGTTGTACCAGTCAAGTCTAAATTTCAAGTAATATAAGCCACAAATCTGGGCTAGTTACCATAGAATCAAAAGAGTCAACTAACAGCGGAATAGTTGATCTGCCTTTCACTTATCTCTGAAGGGAAGTTTGGAACGATGGTATTCATAAATTACTGTCCAGCAGGTACCCTTCCAAGACTTCCAGGAAATAGTTAGGCACACCAAATAGGAGCAAAGGCATTCAAGATAGATGATGTTAATTTTGTACACAGAAGTTCCTTGGAACACAAAAAGAATATCCATTATTACTACAGGGAGTTTCCAAAAGAAAAGGTGGCAATTTCAATACAAAATTTATTAGACTCATATTTTAGGAAGCTTCACGTAATATATAATTTGTACTTTGGGCATCTATTTCTCTGTGAATAGGAACCTAATGTAAGTTATACTTAGAACCACTTATTTCACAACCAAAGTCAAAGAACCAATTATGTAGAGATGCCCCTATTAAAAAAGTTTCTAAATATAAATACTGGAGAGTCCTGGTATGGTGCTCTAGGATAAGTACTGGACTGCAAAGTTGGCTTTAACTGTAAGATCGGCAGTTCAAACTCACCAGCCACTCCTCAGAAACCCTATACAGGGTCGTCGCTAGGGGTCAGAACCAGCTCAATGGCACTTAAACAAACAAACAAAACAAAATATACTTAGCAGATTTATCAGACTGCTAAGAAGAAATAAAATGCAAGTAACAGCCAAGCAAGGGGGTACTCTGGGATTTCTATTTAACTGATGAGTGGTATTTTTCTGTAATTATTAAATATTTGCTCTATATGAGAATTTACAACAGAACTGAAATAATTTTGTGTTAGTAACAGAGCAAGATGAATGAAAACTGAAAAACAATATAGGAATATGACTGGTGATGTCAGTGCTTTGTAAGATGACTACAAGTGTTTCTCAAGTTTGAGGTTGCAATGTGGGTTTCAATGGGGGTCACGAAAGGGAGTCAGTAAGTATTCATCAGCTGAACAAAAGTCACCAGAACAACATGGAACGCCCTCTTTTAGAACTACTGAACAGCAGAGAGTCGAGAGATAGTATAAAATTAAACTTCCCATCAAGGAACTTAGGGACCAACTGGGAAGACAGCCATGTTCTAAAAAGTACTAAGACAAATTTTAATCATGTATCACAATGAGAATCCTTTCATGAGATGGCAGCTATTAGTGTGAACTAATATGGATAAAGAAAGTTTCTAAGAAGACATGGAACTGAAGTAACCTTGAAAGATGGTACTATTTAGACAGCAAAAGATGGCATGCCAAATCGAACATGTAAGTAAAGGTCTGGAGGCAGAGTTCAGCAAGCCCCCATTGCTAAATTCCTCCCCCTGGAGACAGCACTATCCATCCCCAGAGTGCTGGCCAGCATCCCCCACGTAACTCCTTTACTATGATTTGGCTATTACCAAACTGTTCTCTCAGGGCACTAATCAGCTTCTTTAAAATGGATTTCCACTCATGGCAAAGTCATGTGTGTCAAAATGTTTTCAGTGGCTGAATTTTGGGAAGTAGATCACCAGGCCTTTCTTCCGAAAAGCTTCTGTCCTAGAAAGTCTCATAAATGTTCCTAATGGAATCAACCACATGAACAGTGCTATGAAGATTTTATGTCTGCTTTACAGCTCAGGAACGGGAGGCTTGGAGAAATAAAGTCACTGAGCTAAGCTTCACTAAAGCTATTAGCAGAGATTAGACCAGGATTTTATTAACACACGTCAGGGTCCATGTTTACACTTTGCTATACAATGTCAGCTTTTATTTTTAATCCACCAGCTTGTCCTTGGGGACTGCACTGCACAGTAAGATAAATTAAACATTAATATAATTCCTCTATGATATTTAGCATGCATGCATACATTAGGGTTTTCAACCTGATTTTAGAAAAAGAAATAAACAAAGAGCCCTAGTGGCACAATGGTTAAGCACTGGGCAGCTAAATGAAAGGTTAACAGTTGGAACCTACCAGGAGCTCTGTGGGAGGAAAGTACTAGAGATCTACTCAGGTATAGCCTAGGGAACCCTGGGGATCAGCTCTACTCTTTCCTATAGGGCTTCTATGAATCAGAATTGACTCGACTACACACAGTAACAATAACATGTACAGCCCCCTTACCCTTCCTACTGTTTACCCTCAATATAAGTGACCAGCCTAAACTATGACACTGCACTATAGCAAAACCCTCATTTTAGGTAGAACAAAATTCTCTTCTTTATACATTTTTAAGCTTATATACTTTGCCCTTGGTGACTCAATGGTCAAAAGCTTGACTGCTAACTAAAAGGTTGGTGGTTTGTGAGTATCAGCAGTTTCATAGGGATAAAGATCTGGTGATCTGCTCCTATAAAGAGGAGATTCATAGTGACACTCTAGGACAGAGTAGAGTGGCCCCAGTCTGTTAGGCTGTAAAAAAAGATGCTTGGCTGTCTTTTGAATCTTGTTTTCCCTGGCATACCAGAATAAAATAGACACTGGAGGGGGAGAAAAAGGAATAGCCAGAAATACCACCATAGAAAGCTTGTAAGTCTGTCTTCTGCCTATAATTGATTGGAATACCTAAAATGGGGCTACAACATGCCCAGTGAAGGAGGCTTCCTACAGAGCCTCTGCATTACACAAGACCATAGGTGGAATCCTGAACAGCATCCAGAATCTTATGAGGGGAAATTTCCACTTGAAAGGACAAGCAGACCAGCCTGGAGAGGCCAGAACAGAAAGAAAGACTGACAGGAAAAATGCAAAACAATATAGGCAGACTGACTGATTACTACAAGAACAAACAAGTGGCTCACCCAGGAGATATCAAGGCAAGTGGTCGGGTCCCCCTCAGGGCAAACCCCCTTCTAAGACTAAGACTCAATGGGAATACATTCTCTGATTGGTGACCACATTCGTGGGAAGTGAGGGAAAAGCAGCAATGAAGCTGCAACCTAAACCCTACAATGCTCAATAGACTCCTCTGAACCTGGATGGAGACCTGGTTGACCAGCAGTGTGGCAAGTCCACCGGGACTCTTGGACCCAGAGTCAGTGACATAGCCACAGAGGACTAGAGTGAAGAGTGAAGCATCCAGCTGATAAGAAGAGAGGGTACATGCATAAGTACACCCACACTTGCAGATAATACCCACTTGACCTGGCTTCAATGACTGGATGATCAGAGCTCAACCAGAACAAGAAAGAAGAGGGGAAAAAAGAATAATCTGATATAATTTGATGAACTTGACCTACACCTATGGATGCAGTAGCTCAAAAGAGGGAACAAATCTTCACAGCGAGGATCATTCCCACCCCCTCCACACATGGAGAGGGCAGGGATGGGCAACTTGGACATTGGCTACCTACAAAGGCAAGAAGTGACTAGCATACAAGCTTTCAAGAGGGAACCTAGATCCAGAGGGCGTAGAGGAAGGTAGAATCTTATCTGAGTATTATCCAATCTGTCTAGCCCGGGCTGATGAAAGGAGATGTGGATCGGTTTCTTGTGATACAATAGTGAATAATTGTTATCAGGACTGATTGAAAGGGCTGAAAATGAAAAGGTACACATTTTGTGGCAAAGGGAGGGGAGTGATTAACTTTGCAGTCTAAGAGCGGAGGTCTCTGGGATCATGAAGAGAGAAAAGCAGAGAACTGAACCCTACCCAGAGAAGCAGTGATGCCAGGGATGGAGGTAGAGACGATGACGTGGGAAGATGGAGCGCCTGGGGACTTTGGACCCGGAAAGGGAGAGGGGATGTGTGCAGACGACTGGGGGACAGACTTGCGGGGCTTATCCTTTGGTTGATGGATGATGCATGGAAGGGATTGTAACCATGGCAAGGAAACAATATATGATAGGATCAATGTGAAGCTAATGTCCTCCCATGTAAACTATCACATAATTCACAATAAA
>NW_006408584.1:3359959-3394621 GCF_000296735.1 Chrysochloris asiatica
TACTCAGTCAACATGGGATCACCATGAGTAGAAAATGGACTCAGTGGCAATTAACAAAAACCTTAACATTTTAATAAGGAATGCTATATCGTTAAGTGTCATTGAGTCAGTTCTGACTCACTAGTGACCTTGTATAGGTTTTCGAGGAGCAACTGAAGAGTTTGAACCATCGACCTTGCAGTTAGCAGTCCAGTGCTTCTCCTACAATGCCATACCAGGACTTCAAGGTGGCTATGTTGTTAAATGCTGTTGAGCTGGTTTTGACTCATAGCAACCCTGTGTAGGGTTTATGAGGAGTGACTGGTGAGTATAGAACTGCTGACCTTGTGGTTGGCAGTCCAGTGCTTACCCTACAATGCCACAACAGCACCCCAAGGAACGCATAGTCAATTTAAATGTATCTTTGTTAGGAATCTGATGGAATTTGTTTGGGTTAATTATGGAACTTTTTTGGTTTTTTTCAAAACACCACTGATACAGCAACAAGAAATTACCACCTAGAATATCAGATTATTCCAAAACCATGAGATTACTGAATTGCTTGAAACTAAAAATCAAGTAAACAACCAGTTGCCTTAGAGTTGGTTCCACATGATGGGACACCATTTGTGTCATAGTAGTCCTGTGCTCAAAGTGTTTTCATGGCTAATATTTCTATAGTAGATAGCCAGGCATTTCTTCTAATTTGTGGGTGGACTTGAACTAAACAACTTTCGGCTAACTGTCAAGAACATAACAGTCGGTATGCACACACAGAGATGCCCTTGAAACGGAAGAGAGCTTTTATCTCCTGAAAAGAAACTATTATGGTTAACGTAACAAAAGCAAACACAGGAGACTGGAAGCTTAGACAAGGAAATAAAAAACTTCACCAACATATATTTAACCTCCAATATTTCCTTGTGGCAAAAGACAAGGAGCTCTGGTAGCGTAGTGGCTACGAGTTGGGCTGCTAAACTTAAAGGTCTGCAGTTCGATACTACCAGCGGTTCCTCCGGAGAAAGATGAGGCTTTCTGCTCCTGTAAAGATTTACAGCCTCGAAAACCCTTAGACTCCTGGTGTGGCGCTGTTGGTTAATACGCCAGACTGCAAAGCCGTTTGAACTGCAAGGTCGGCAGGTCAAGCTCACCAGCTGCTCCTCGGAAACCCTATACAGGGTCGCTATGGGTCGGAACCAACTCGACGGCACTTAACTTCCTCGTGGCAACAGTGGTGAGGTTGGCCCAGGATCCAGTAGTGTTTTGTTCTGCTGTGCATAAGGTCGCTATGGGTGGGTGCCGACTCAATGGCTCCAAACAACAACAACTTCCTGGTAACTAGTGCACAATTTAAAATTCTAACTTTAGCAGTTCCTGAGCTTTAGGACTCTATTGCTTGTGCTAAATGTCAAATACATTATAACTCATTACAGTGCCTGGGTCAGGAAGCATACTAACAGTATTAAAAAAATCATACAAATGCAGTACCTGCATTCTCATACAATCAGGGAATTGTTCCAGTGAAGTAATTGTAGTAATCAAGATGCTAAATTAAACTAACTTTTTTCCCTTCTAAAATAAAGTTTCCCATTTTTGCTTTTGAGACTTATTAATCTCAAGTTTCCCCAAGGTCTTCATTCTTAATCGTAAATTAGGCTTCTAAGAGGCATTGTCCTTTCCAGAGTCCAGTTGCCACTCAGCGCACCATTCATCCTTAAACATATTTCAGGAGTGTCATGTACAACGCTATGTGCTTTCACAGAGCATGGAGAGAATTCAAATAGTATTCTGTGGGTAAAGCAAAGATGGCTCCTGACTGATAACAAGCGGGTAAAAGCATAGCTTTCTCGTACTTTTGATTTCACCAAAAATAAATTTAAACATGGTGGGTTTTGTTTTGTTTGTTTACTTTTTTTGAGTGTTAGACATCTACTACAAATATGTTTTCAAATGTACACATGCAATATCCTAAATAATGATACCACGAATATCAGTACTCAAATATATATCAAATATATAAGAAGCAGAAGGTGCTACAAATAATACAGGAACCTGACTTACTATGTCACTGTATATTTTCTGATCATGAGGGACCAGCCACTGGGGTAGGATATCATGTTTGGTAAGGTGGAGGATCAGAGATAAAGAGGAAGACCCCCAATGAGATGGATTGGCCAAGTGGCAGCATCGATGGACTCAAGCATGGCAACAGTAGTGAGGTTGGCCCAGGATCGGGCAGTGTTTTGTTCTGCTGTGCATAAGGTCGCTATGGGTCGGTACTAACTCAACAACAACAACAACATTGCCACTTAGAAAAGCTCTATGACAAGTGGAATCATTGCTTGTCATAGTCAGTAGGGATGGTGAGAAGTAGGTTGAGACTTTAGTGCTAAACTTGCAGAATATTAATATTTCAATGTACCAACAACACTGTTTTAAATCTGTTTTTTTTTTTTTAATAAACATTATCAGGAAAGTGTTCTAGTTTGCAATTTAAATTAGATCTGATTTTCATCACTGCATATATGAGGTAATTTTAATTAAACCAAACAACAACAACAACAAAAAAAAACACCCCACTGTTAGCAAATCTATGACTTATAGTGACCTTGAATAGGGTTTCCAAGGCTATAAATCTTTATGAGACCAGAAAGCCTCTCTTTCTCCTAAGAATCAGCTTCTGGGTTTGAAATGCAGACCTTGTAGATAGCAGTCCAATGCATATCCTAGCCTCGTACAAGAAAATCAAGTCTTTTCACCTTTCCCCTATTCCTAGTCGGTCAGCAAATTTTATACTCTCATGGTTTATCCCTCTCTAGATTTGTGGTATTTCATGGAAAGCAATAGACTCTTAAAGGCAGTTTTCAAAAAGGGTAAAGTGTGTGAGGGTAATGAGAAGGGACAGACAGGGATTATACAGAAGGGAAAAAAGGTTCATTATCTCTATTTTTAGAAGTCAAATTTTATTTTCTCATTAATACTGACTCATCACAAGAGTTGTGGGTATGACAGAGAACTGTGAAGGCTCAGTTATCTTTAATTAAAAAGAACTGGGACTATTCAGAAACTGCAGCCCTTTTCTTTGTGTTTGAAAATTCTGAGTAAGCTGCTAACCTCATTCGGAGGTAACAAATTGTGTGCTCAAATGGCGCCCCTAGTTTTTCTAACTACCTTGTTGTCAAGAAAACAAATGACTATGATATTTTTACCTTGAAGAAATAATTCTTACATTTAGCACACATTGAAACAGATCAAACATTAACCAATGTCAAGCTTCATAAACAGAGAAGAGTGTCCTCTATCCCCAGGAAGAAAAAATAATTAAACTGATTGTAGTTATTTTCAGAAGAATTGAAGGAATTAAAAAAAGCACTTCAGTTCATTGGAAAACAAAAATGTTGATTATATATACACATATATAAAAACCTTTGCTATAACTTTAAGTTTCTGATTTTCTATAATGTTAAAAAAAAAAAAAAAAACATGTATTGTTTAACTGTCGGTGCAACTTTTCTATAGCTACTCTTTCTGCATTTCACCAGTCCTCCTTAGTCATAAATCATTGCACAAGACATGTTTGCTTTTAAACACAGCACCTGTTTTTAAGCTATAGAGGTAGATGCAAATCAGAATAAATGTTTCAAGCCATTCACTTTATCTTCAGGAAGTGATTTTGCCAACGTGTAACAAAGATTTTAACATTTACTTTTCTCTAAGTGTTACTAGTTAATTGGGTGGAGGTCAAGGATGATAACTGCCTCTTATGAAACATGATTGTACCACTATGAAGCTATTTATTAGATTCGCTGTCTGCGATTTTCTTCAATTTAGTGTCAGGTATTGGCTGCTTGAACAAGAGTGGCTGGCACGATTTCCTAGGTAGTAATTCATGTAAAGAAAAATGAGGCCATGTTCCTTAAAACCTTCCTTAGATTTTCAAAAAGAGTACAGTGGGAAAAGAAACCTCAGAATCACCTTACAGTATCTATGTATTCTGACTCATACATTAGGTGTTAGTAGTCCTTTCCTCAAACTAAGAAAAAAGCAGGACCTGGGGAAACACAAGGCATTTTTGCCCTATTATGTCTGCATGTCTGATGTTGCTCTTCTAGATTTTTCAAGTTAGCATCTGTGCCTACATGTACTCCATATTTCTTTTAAAATAGACAAGTTATATGTGCCATGGTTTAAAATCTCAATGTTAGCTGTAAAAAACAAAGAGACCTAAGAGTGATCTTAATTTCAAATTGAAACTATAGTTCCTTAAATTGACTACACATTTGGAAATTATTCTTCTTTAGCATATTTTTAGAAGAGAGAATTTTAGAAAATTATTTGTCAAAGTATTTCTTCTCTTTTCCACCCAGAATTGTCACCCTGGACAGCAAGCAAATTTATTTTAACTGAACACCAGAATGGAAACATTTTTTCCCTGTATTCTTTTACAAATGCTGAACTGGACTGAGAATTTGTTCTGAGCACCATCATAGAGAGCAACATTTAATGAAACTGCATGCCTGTATTTTCTCATTCTATCAATCCTTTATTTTTTTTTTTTTGCTTAAATGTTAAAATGTAATTGTATATTTTAAGTGATCAAAATTGTCATGTTCCTATCTTGGCAGTGATCTTTTTGTTCAAAGAAACTAAACATTCTAGCATAGTTGAAAAACCTGCACTTGTAAAATAATAAGATTTTAGTAATTCCCATTCCATTACTCTAAAAAGCACTTTGTAGTCATTTATTCTGTACAGTAATTGAAAGCTTATTTGCCAAAAATCTAATGGATTTTCTATTCATTTTAAATCACCCTGGCAAGTTAGCAGAGTTTTGAACAAGGGGGTTTTACACACTTTCAAAAGAAAAGATGTAAACCCTTCAAAGAGATTGTAAAGGTAATGCATTCTAAGACATGCACAGCACACTTTGCTATATTAGAGATCAAAAGACTAATTCTATCGGATTAGTTAAATTTTAAGAAGCATAATAATCAAGGTGTCCAATAAGAATTGCAAGGCAAAATATCAAATAGCCAGCAGAAAAAATGGAGGAGGGCTCGAATTAAGCCATCCCATAACACCATAATTAAAACCTATATCTAGAATATTTAGAATATGCCCAAGACAAGTTCTAAAATGGCTCATACACTGTTACAATGCAGACCTTTGACTTCACAGGCACACAGATTGCTATAGACAAAGCTCTCAGTACAATATATTGTATGATACAAAATTCCAGGCAATGTTGTCCATCACAAATACAAAATCAAAAAGTCCATGGAAAGAAATCCATTATCTTTTAATTCCATTTTTCCACGAGCTTTTGAAGCCCCATGTATATTTTTCATAAGTGGCATTATATGATCAAACAAAAATATCTTAATTGATTCAACCCCACTAGATTGTTCCTGAGTCATTTTTGAAATGTTTAGACAGTTGACTAAAAACTACCAATCTAAATAGAATCTCCATATCATGCTCCTCTCTTCCAGTTTTTAGTAATTGAACATTCTTATCCAGAATGTTTTAGTATTTGAACGTTCTTATCCATCTTTGATACTTTGTGGCAAAATGACACTAGCATGCCTCACATATGATACTTTGTATGTGTGTGGTATGTGTGTGGTAGAGTTCTAAGGGAATTTTTTTACAATAACTATTATGTGAATATAAACGAGATATTTACTTCCAATTCAACAAAATTTTTAAAAGTACAAGAAAAATGCTGGCTAGTAAGGAACATCATGACTTGTTGTTGTCGTTGTTACGTGCCATCAAGTTAGTTCCAATTCATGGAGACCCTGTATAGGGTTTCCAAGGAGTGACTGATGGTTTTGAACTGCCAACCTTGAGATTAGCAGTCCAGTGCTTACTCTACATTATTGCTATATGCCACTGTACCTTTTCTGCTGTATTTCCTATTTAAGTTTCCTTAAAGACATACCAAAAAAGAAATTCTCATAGAGCATGAGATAGTCAATAACACTTCTCAACAAGTGTTAATTCTTAAAATTCTATAAAATTGTTCAAAAGTGTCTCTTATGCTACATTAAGGTTCTGAGGCGATTGTTTCACTTCAATAGCCAAAATCAATGGGTTAGTTTTAAATCAAGGATTCTAGGGGGAGAAGTAGTTAGGCATTAGCACAGTTGTAACAGCTACTTGCAAACCTTGATGACAATAAAGAGACTATCTTATCACAGGTTTGTTTTGTGGTTTGGGGACTTTTTAAAATATGTGCGTTTTTATTAAAAGGAAAATCCAAAGGGAGAGGAGAATATTTACAGGCCGTTTAACAAATAGAAATGGCAACACATTCAGCTTCTCATAAGAGTAACAAAAACGTTTTGGCAGTTTCTCAGCAAATGCCTGTTTATTTAAAACATTCAAGCTCACCAGCTGCTCCTTGGAAACCCAATAAAGGGTCCAGAATCAACTCAAGGCACTTAACAACAACAACAACAAATAAGCTAATTAATACCAACTCTTTTTAAAGAGTACACACATTACCAGTGACTATAGAATTTTCACAGTAAAACCTTTCAATACTTAAGAACAAAACCATATTAAAAATATTTTATAAAGGTGTTGTTGTTAAGTGCTGTTCCGACTCATAGCGACCCTGTATAGGGCCTCCCAAGGAGTGGCTTGTAAGTTTGAATCACTGACCTTGATTGTAGTTCAAACTGAACTTGTGATCCAGTGCTTTATCCCACAGCACCTCACCAGGATTCCAGTTTTGTTGTTAGTATTCATCTATTCTAAGTAATACTACATTTATAAAGGTGGTGGTGGTGGTGGCTGTGTGCCGTGGAGTCGGTTCCAACGCATAGCGACCCTGTACAGGGTTTCCAAGGCTGTAACTCTTTACAGGAGCAGAAAGCCTCATCTTTCTCCTGTGGAACAGCTGGTAGTTTTGAACTGCTGACCTTGAGGTTCGCAGCCCGATTCATAACCACTACGCTACCAGAGCTCCTTATTTATAAAGGTAAGAACCACAAAATTATGTTTGAGCTAGATAATCATTAAATATGTAAATTTACTGTTACTGTCCAAATGTATTCCAAAACTTGGGAATTCAATAAAAATTAAGCATGGAGAAAAACGAGTAGGTCATCTATTCTCATACAGAACTGTTCCCAGTAGTATGTGATTTAATTTTAATTCATCCAGTTTAAAATATCCTTGGTAATAACAAGTTCCAATTGCTTTGCTTGGAAGCCTATTAGCAGACTGGTTAGTATTGATATAATATTGCAGTTAATTGTACCGTCTAGATTTGGGAAACCAGACTGCTCTGCAGCAATTCTATAAACCTAATTAGATAAAGCAAAGTTAATTTTTACCTCAAGTTTCAGTGTTCCAGTTCTTATATTCAGCGAACTGAATCAGTTCTCCCTATTGGCATCCTTAAATACTTCTCAGGAGCAACACTAGAAATTGCTACAAAGGCTGGGAGCCCAGAAGGAAATTTATAATGGAACTGAAATGAGGATATTTCTCACTTTGAAATATTCAGGATTCTTAGCAAATGAAGCAACTGAAAGTTCTTCCCTCTCCAAAAAGATTTCAACCCTGGGTAACTGCAGTTTAAGTTGTCTCAGCTGCTTTTGGCATCATGTAGTTGAACTGGCATTAACTGGTAATCCTATTTTTTTTTTAAACTTAGGTTATTGAAATACTAAGCATATAGTTTTGTTATACTAAGTAATCTATTAAAACCTAAAAACAAAAATTATCGAATGTTCTCAGTATAAAATTTCTTTGTCAATTGCTTTGCAAACATTTAAATATGAAACAGTTTCTCTAGTCACCGTTTTACATGTTATTTCTGATGAAGAGAGTACAAAAATGCTAAATTAGTTTTATAATTAAAATATATAATACCAAAACTATATGATTATGGTTAACTCGTGTATATACGTATGTGCCTACTCACTCACACACAGTGGTAGGCAAGATAGAATCAAACCCAACCCAGTGCTATCGAGCCTGAAAACATATACAGGGTTTCTAAAACTGCAAATCTTTTGGGAGAAGGCAGCTTTATCTTTATCCCTTGGTGCGGTTGGTGGGTTTGAACCACCAACCTTTTTGTTAGCAGCCCAGTGCATTACTCAGTGCCACCAGAGCTCATTGGGGGGAGGTGGAGTGCTACCTAATTAAGGCATTACTTAACCAAAAGGGGGTTATTTTTTTTTTTTTTTCTTTTGACAGATGTGATTCTCTAACAAGACCTTTGTCTTTTCTGCATTGTTTTCCCTAGTAAAGATGATTGTTCAGCACATCTAAACCAGTTTTCCTGGGTCAGGTTTACTGAATGCCAATAAAGATGCTAGTTTAATCCCTGTCCCTCCCTAGACAGATGCACCACTGGTTAGCTGAGCAGGCAAATAGTGTTCCCACCGATTACTTCCTATATCTTTAATTCTAATCAATTCTTTCTCAAATTGTATGTAGCATTTGAAATTGCTGATGACCTTGCCCTTAGAGAAATTATTTTTTTCCATGGTTTCTATAGGGCAACATTCTCCAAATTATTTTAACTCTGCTTATGTCTTCTTTTCATCTCTCCCACTCCCAGCACCTAAAAGATTGCATTCTGCATGGCATGGCCCCCTCTCCATTCACACACATTCCCATAATATACCAATCTGCTCCCAGAGCTTCAGCCATCACGTTCCCGCTGTGATTTTCATTCTATGGGTCTAGCTCTGATTTCTATTCTGAGCTCCTTCCAACCGACAGATAGCTGACTGGCCTGTGGTCCATAAAATACTATATACCCAAACCACACAATTTTTTGTTTTGCTGTCCCTCTCACCCTCCAATCTAAATTCCTCTACACCAATGCTCCTCAAAGTTTGAAGCCCTTATTAGCAGTATCAGCATCACCTGGAAACCTGTTTAAAATGTAAATTTTTATGCCCTACCTCAGACTTGGTGGTGAGGGTGGTTATGTGCTGTGGAGTCCGTCCTGAGACTCATAGTGACCCTGCATAGGGTTTCAGAGGCTATAAGACTTTATGGAAGCAGAAAGCCTTACCTTTCTCCCGTGGAACCACTGCTGAACTTTAGTAGCCCGATTTGTAACCACTGCGCTACCAGAGTTCCTGCCTCAGGTCTACTGAATCAAAAACACTGGAGGTGAAGCCCAGCAAATTTCATTTTAGCATACCCTCCCGATGATTCTGATGCTTGCTGAAGTTTGAGAACCACTGTTCTTGATAGTTCTAATCCTAGTGTGGTGCTATAGGACAAGCACTAGACTGCTAACCATAAAGTCAGTGGTTCAAAGCCACCAGCTGATCCTCGGAAATCCCATAAAGGGTGGCTATAAGTCAGAAATGATTCCACAGCACTTCACAAAACAACAGTCCTTCTCGCAGTGGGTTAAGCATTGGGTTGCTAACCAGAAATTCAGTAGTTCAAACCCACAAGCCACTCCAAGGGAGAAAGATGAACCTGCCTGCTATCATAAAGATTTACAGTCTTAGAAACCCTAAAGAGCAGTTGTTTGTTTATCTACGCATCCTTTGAGTAGGAACTGACTGGATGGCAGAAAATGAGTCCTCCAATCCCTAGAGAAGGACATCATGCTAGGTCAGGTGGTGGTTCAGTGAAAAAGAGATGGACTGACACAGTGGCAGTAGCAATGGTCTCAAAGACAACAGCTGTGAGGATGGTGCAGGACCAGGCAGGGTTTCATTCTATTGTGCACAGGGTTGTTGAGTCAGAACCGACTCAATGACATCTAACAACAACAGCAACACAAGCATCAGCATCCTTGCTTTCCCCCTCCATCCAGTATGATTCCTCCTGCCACTAGTGACATGGATAACTCTACTTCATATCTCTATTCTTATATTGCTCCCCTCAGCCCCTCTCCTATTGTGTTGCTGTTAAGTGCCATTAAGTCGATTAGGACTCATAACGATCCTATATAAGGTTCCCAAGGAGCTGCTGGTGAGTTTGAACTTCAGGTCTTGTAGTTCAAACTGACCTTGCAGTCCTGTGCATTATGCCACAGCGCCACACCAGAACTCCTAGTTAAGGTCTCATTATCTCCTACGAGAGTCCTATGTGGCTTTGAGGGTAATGTGCATAGAACTGAAAAACATCATTCACGGGCCATACAAAATTATTACCTTAAAATTAGCCTGCTATGTTTGTCAAACATATGCTTTCTGCTCCCGTAAAGATTTACAGCTTCGGAAACACTGTACAGGGTCACTATGAGTCGGAATCGACTCCACGGTACATAACAACAACAAAGAGCTCTGGTAGCATAGTGGTTACGAGTTGGGCTGCCAACTTCAAGGTCAGCAGTTCGAAACTACCAGCCACTCCAAGGGAGAAAGATGAGGCGTTCTGCTCCCGTAAAGATTTACAGCTTTGGAAACCCTGTGCAGGGTCACTATGAGTCGGAACCAACTCCATGGTACTTAACAACAACAACTCCCATAAGGGGAGCCTGGTGTGGCACTGTAGGATCAGCATTGAACTGCTAACAAGGTTGGCAATTCAAACCCACCAGCCAGTCCTTGGAAATCCTATACTGGTGGTTATGAGTCAGAACTGATGATGGCAGGGCACTTAACAACAATCCCGCAGGGCATTCCCCACCTCCGCCCTCCAGAGACAATTATCTCCTCACTGAAATGTATCCAACTTAGCATAGCGGTTACGAATTGGGCTGCTAACCTCAAGGTCAGCAGTTCAAAACTGCCAGCTGTTCTATTGGAGAAAGATGAGGCTTTCTGCTCCCGTAAAGATTTACAGCCAAGGAAACCCTGTACAGGGTCACTATGAGTCGGAACTGACTCCTATGAGTCGGAACCGACTCCACGGCATATGTTGTTGTTAAGTGCCGTCGAGTCGGTTCCGACCCATAGCGACCCTGTACAGGGTTTCCGAGGTTGTAAATCTTTACGGGAGTAGAAAGTATTATGTTTCTCCCACGGAGCGGCTGATAGTTTCGAACCGCTTTCTTTAAGGTTCGCAGCCCGATTCGTAACCACTACGCTACCAGAGCTCCTTCCACGGCACATAACCACCACCAATTCCGCTTCAGATTATTCTTTAAAGCCCAACTCTGATCATTCATATCATTCTAAATCATTCATAGTTCAGATTCCATTTATCTTTCTAGGGTCCTCTCTACTTTCTTTTACCACCCACCCCTGAGTCTAGCTGTGTGTTGTGGTTAAATGCCACTGAGTCGGTTCCGATTCAAAGCAACCCTGTTTCTGAAAAGTGGCTGGTAAGTTTGAACCTCCACCTTGTGGTTCAAACCGACCTTCTGGTCTAGTTCTTGTCCTTCAACACCACACTGGGCCTCCATTCCATTTAGTCATGTTGTCCCAGGATTTGCCACAATTTTTCATGCTTTTGCACACACTATTCTTCCACTTGGGGCTGTCCAATTGAAAACAAGTACTCACTACTCCAACATGCCCTTTTCTAAGACAAGTTTTCTGACAGCACCCAGGCCTGTAGAATACGTACGCCTTTCTTTGCGATCCCGCAGGACTTAACAGACGTCGCCAGTACTCATTCAGATCTTTTTCCACTACGCTACAATTGTTTGTCCATCTGGCGCACAAATCTGTGGCAAAAGGCGTTCTTACTCATTTTGCTTATCTAGGACAAATGCATACATAGTAAGTGAGGTGTCCATATAATTTATCCTCCAACTCAGGACACTTTTGAAAGGAAAGAGAACGCTAATTACTATGGAATAATGAATGTAAAATAAAACAAATAATCATCTTATCAGACCTCAGGAAGGTCCTGCATGATCTGAGCCCTGCCTACATCTGCTAGCTTATCAAATACCTCACTTACTTCAAACTCACTATGCTCCAGCCACAAACCAAATCAAGCCCACTGCCATCAAGTCGATATGACTCATAATGACCTAGCAGGAGGCTATAAATCTTGCTGGGAGCAGAATCTCCTCTTACCTGCCTTGGAGCAGCTTGTGGGTTTGAACTGCTGATCTTGGCAGTTAGCAGTTCAGTGCTTATCCTACAGTTATTTCTCAAACATTCCAGCCTGAATCCAAACTCAGGGGCTCTGTATTTCTTGTTCCTTCTGCTACTCCTTCCTCAGATAAGTCTGACAGGCTCATACACTCATTCTTCCGGTCTCAGCTTAGGTCACCACCTCCCTTGACCTTCCCTGCGTGCTATCCCCTCTTATTGTCTATATTTGTTGTTAAGTGTTGTCAAGTTGGTTCCCACTCATGGCGACCCTGTTTAGGGTTTCGGAGGAGCAGCTGGTGAGTTTGAACTGCCAACCTGGTGTTCGCAGTCCAGTGCTGATCCTACAGCGCCATACCAGAAGTCCTATTGTCTATATGGTAGTGGTGGTGGTAGTGTTGTGCTGGTAGTGGTGTGCCATGGAGTTGGTACTGACTCATAGCGACCCTACATAAAGTTTCCGAGGCTGTAAATCTTTACGGGAGCAGAAAGCGTCATCTTTCTCCTGAGGAACAGCTGGTAGTTTCAAACTGCTGACCTTGGGGTTAGCACCCTGACTTGTAACCACTACACTACCAGAGCTCATCCCCCTTTTAATGTAGCTAAAAGGAGGATATGCAGACAAGGTTAGCAGTTCAAACACACCAGCTGCTTCTCAGAAACCTTATACAGGGTCCCTAGAAGTTGGAACCAACTCAACAGCACTTAACAAAATGTAGCTCCACATGTAGCTTGTTAATCTAGTTAATAGCTGTGCATGAGCAAAGATTGTACCTCTGAATCAGAAACCCTGAGATTGAATCCTAGTTCTACCACTTACTGAGTGAATGACCTTGGGCAAGGAGGTCACTTCTCTGTGCCTCAATGGATTCATCTATAAATTGGATCTTAGATCATACTTGTACAAGAGAGCTTCAAAAATTATGTAGAAAAAGTACATTTTTAAAATAAAGCTTTTATTGTGAATTGAGTGATAGTTTACATGGGAGAACATTGGTTTTTGCATTCATCCTATCATATTTTGTTTCATTGCAATGATTACATTCCACTCCATGCATCATAATTTAACAGTATTTGCTTCTATTCCGTTTTTGTGAGGGGTTTTTTTTTTTGTATGTACACAAACACACAGAAATATATAATCATTAAAAAAACCAAAGGGCACATTCTGCAAGCCTACCTCCTGGCTGCCAGCACATAGCCTTTCTCTTTCCATGAGTCTAGAGTCCTTGGCTGCTTTATTTCTACATGCCATCATAAAAATTTGTTATTTTAATTACAGTTTTCCACAAACGTTTTTGAAGTCCCTTCATACTAGACAGTTGCTATTAGAATTAAACATAATATATATAGAATACTTCCAATGTACCAAGTTAGGATTCAATGTTATCTATAATTGTTATTATTTACTACTTAATAGTATCTCTAATATCGAGAGTAATCGATGACACTTAGTAAACATGCTGTGAATAACTGAAATCTTTGTTGAGTGAATCAAGATTTCATGAGTGAGTATCACATCTCCCTCAACTCCACATTGTTAAGTGCTGTCAAGTCAGTTCTGACTCATACAGACTCTGTGTCAGGTTTCCTAGGAGAGGCTGATGGGTTAGAACTGCCAACCTTGTGGTTAGCAGTCCAGTGATTATCCCACAGCACCACATCAGAACTCCCAACTCCACATTGTTGTTGTACCACTGAATTGGTTCCAACTCACAGTGACCTTGGTATAGTGTTTTCAAGGAATGACTGGTAGATTTGAACCACAGACCTTACAGTTAGCAGTCCAGTGCTTATCCTACAGCATTGTATCAGGACTCTAAATCCACATTGTTGTTGCTGTTGTTGTTAGGTGCTGTTAAGTCAGTTCCTACTCAAAGTGACCCTCTATACATAGGGTTTCCAAAGAGCCATTGGTGAGCTTGAATTGTCAACCTTGAGGGTCAAACTGACCTTGCAGTCCAGCACATTAACCTACATTGTCACAACAGGATTCCACAGTAAGAGCCTCTAAAAAACTTTTCCTCTTCTTGATTAATAAAATCCCAGCCCAGCACCTTGATCTGCCACTTAAATCCCCTTCAAATTGTGGCCCGGATTTACTTGCCATTTAATTTCCGTAACTTTTTAACCAGGAAAACCATACTTCTTTCCGGTCTCACCATATTCCTGTGGTCTGGAATGTTCTTTCCTGCATTTCTACTATCCAAATCCTGCTGACACTCCAGGGTTAGCCAAATGCCATGCTCTTCTCTCTTCCCTCAGAATATCCCTCTCCTACAGTTCTGGAGTCCTGGTGTGGCACTGTGGGATAATGCAATGGACTGTAAGATCAGTTTGAAGCAAAAGCTTGGCAGTTCAAATTCACCAGCCACTCCTCGGAAACCCTATCCAGAGTTTGCTGTAAGTCAGAACTGACTCAACACTTAACATCAACAATAGCTCTGGAGGAGTCCTAGTGTGGTGGTGTAGGATAAGCACTTTGAATTGCAAAGGCAGTGGTTCAAACTCACCAGCTACTCCTCGGAAACCCTATACAGGGTCATTATGAGTCAGAAATGATTCAGCGGCATTTAACAACAAAGCTTTGGAAGAACCTCCTTTTTTAAATGACTGTTCTATGTTTGTATAGCTTGTCTTACTCATGATGGGGAACAGGATCTATGTCCTTGTCATCTTTGTGGTTCCAGAGATCATCCCACTGCCTTGCAGTGAGAAAATACTCACTACACTATTCTTAGTAAATGGATGATAGGGCTGGGGGTGTGTTGTAAAATGGACTATCTCTATACACCAAGAGCAAATTGCTATATTTATGGAGAGCACTTGTTGTTGTTAGGTACCATCGAGTCAGTACCGACTCAGAGAGACCCTATGCACAACAGAACGAAACATTGACCGGTCCTGGGCCAACCCCACAATTGTTGCCATGATTGAGCCCACTGATGCTGCCACTTTGCCAATCCATCTCGCTGGGGGCCTTCCTCTTTTTCTCTGACCCTCGACTTTATCAAACATGATATCTTTCTCCAGCGACTGGTCCCTCCTGACAATATGTCCAAAGTATGAGAGACGAAGTCTGGCCATCCTGGCCTCCAAGGAGCACTCAGGCTGCATGTCTTTGAACACAGACCTGTTTGTTCTTTTGGCAACTCATGGTACTTTCAATATTCTCCTCCAACACCATAACTCAAAAGCATCAATTCTTCTACAGTATTCCTTATTCACAGTCCAATGTTCACACGCGTATGATGTTATTGAAAAGACCATGGCTTGCGTCAGGTGCACCTTAGTTCTTAAACTAACATCTTTGCTCTTCAACACTTCCAAAAGATCTTGTGCAGCAGATTGGATTAATGCAATACGTCATTTGATTTCTTGACTGCTGCTTCTGTGAGTGTTGATAGTTGATCCAAGAAGAATGATCAACTATCAACTTCAATCTTTTCTCCGTTGGTAAGAATGTCGTTTACTGGTCCAGTGGTGAGGATTTTTGTTTTCTTTACATTGAGATGCAATCCATACCGAAGGCTGTGCTCTTTGATCTTCATCAGTAACTATTTTAAGTCCTCTTCACTTTCAGCAAGCAAGGTTGTATCATCTGCATATCGCAGGTTGTTAATGAGTCTTCCTCCAATCCTGATGCCACATTTTCCCTCATATAAACCAGCTTCTCGGATTTTCTGCTCAGCATACAAGTTGAATAAATATGGTGAAAGAATACAACCCTGCCACACACCTTTCTTAATTTTAAACCATTCAGTGTTCCCATGTTCTGTTTGAACAACTGCCTCTTGGTCCATGCACAGATTCCTCATGAGCACAATTAAGTGTTCTGGAATACTCATACTTCACAATGTTGCCTATAGCTTGTCATGATCCACACAATCAAAAGCCTTTGTATAGTCAATAAAGCACAGGTAAACATCTTTCTTGTATTCTCTTCCAGGCAAGATCCACTGGACATCAGCAATGATATCCCTCATTTCACATCCTCTTCTGAATCCAGCTTGAACATCTGGAAGTTCTCTGTCAATGTGTGCTTGCAGTCATTTCTGTATTACATTGAGTAAAACTTTACTCTCATGGGATATCAAAGATTGTCCGATGATTTCTGCATTCCGTTGGGTCACCTCTCTTTGGAATGGGCACAAATACGGATCTCTTCCAATCAGTTGGCCAGATAGTTGTCTTCCAAATTTCTTGGCAGAGATGAGTGAGTGCTTCCAGTGACGCCTCACTTTCTTGAAAGATTTCAATTTTGATTCCATCAATTCCTGGTGCCTTGTTCTTTGCCTACTCGTTCAATGCATCTTCAACTTCTTCCTTCAGCACTTGTTGTTGTTGTTGTTATGTGCCGTGGAGTCGGTTCTGACTCATAGCAACCCCTGCATGGGGTTTCCTAGGCTGTAAATCTTGACGGGGGCAGAAAGCCTCATCTTTCTCCCATGGAACAGCTGGTAGTTTTGAACTGCTGACCCTGAGGTTAGTAGCCCAAATTGTAACCACTTTGGGTAAAGACCTGAGGACCACCTTTATTATGTGAAAAATTTTTGATCTTAAGAACATGCTCATTTTTTTATTTTGTGAATATGAGTTTACTGAAACATGAAGGTCCCAAAGGTAGTAGAACTGAAGTTGAAATCTAACTTAAGATGGACAGGGGCTTTTATTCGGATAATCTCGGATGAATGGTAAGAAGACTGATGCCGGAACTTAGACCTTCCACAGACTCTACAGATACAATTCTTATAAGTAATGCACCAAACAATTCCATCCTGCCCAGATGTATTTGGGGTCATGGGGTGGGAAAGACACAAATGAATGTACCAGTTCATTGTATTTGACAAAAATGCAGTATTTGCCTTCTGGAATCTCAGCATCAAGGAGCTCTGATAGCGCAGTGGTTACAAATTGGGCTGCTAACCTCAGGGTCAGCAGTTTAAAACTACCAGCTGTTGACCCTCCACTTTACCAAGCATGACGTCCTTCTACAGAGACTGGTCCCTCCTGATAACATGTCCAAAGAGGACTTAAAATACTTACTGATGCCAATCAAAGACCACAGCCTTCAGTATGGATTGCACCTCAATGTAAAGAAAACAAAGATCCTCACCACTGGACCAATAAATAATACATGATTAAATAGAGAAAAGATTGAAGTTTTCAAAGACTTTATTTTGCTTTGATACACCATCAACACTCAGGCAAGCCACAGTCAAAAAATCAAACGACATATTGCATTAGGTAAATCTGCTACAAAGACCCCTTTAAAGTGTTCTAGAGCAAAGATGTTATAGTTTTTCGGGTTTTTTTTTTAATGTTTTATTGTGAATTATGTGATGGTTTACATGAGAGAACATTAGTTTTACATTCATCATATCATACATATATCGTTTCATTGCCATGGGTGCAATCCCCTCCATGCATTATCAGCTGATCAAAGGGTATATCCCTGTCCCCCCCACCCCCACCATCAGCACACAGCCCCTGTCCATCTCTGGGTTTAAAGTCCCCAGCTGCTCCCTCTCTCCACATCAAAAGATATTATAGTTTGAGGGCTAACGTGCACCTGACTCAAGCCATGGTATTTTTCTGTAGCTTCATATGCATATGAAAGTTGGCCAATGAATAAGGAAGATCATTTAAAAATTGAACGCATTTGAGTTATGGTGTTGGAGAAGAATATTGAAAGTACCATGGACTGCTAGAAGAACAAACAAATCTGTGTTGGAAGAAGTATAGCCAGAGTTCCCCTTAGAAGCCAAGCTGGCTAGACTTTGTTTCTCATACTTTGGACATATTATCAAGAGGGACCAGTCCCTGGAGAAGGACAGGATACTTGGTAATGTGGAGGGTCAGTGAAAAAGAGGAAGACCCCTATCAAGATGGATTGGTAAAGTGGCAGCAGCAATAATGGCCTCCAGCTTAACAATGATTATGAGGATGGTGCGGGGTTGGGCAGTGTTTCTTTCTGTTGTGCATAAGGTTGCTGTGAGTCTAAACACACTCACTTAACAACAACATATGCAATTACATAGACAACAGCAACTGTAAAGATTAGATAAGAACCTTAAGGGCAGTGAGCTTATGTTAAGGAGGGAGGAAAGCTCAGAAAAGGAGGATGAGTATGGTTGCACAATGCAAAGACTGGCATCAATGTCATTGACTTGTATGTGTTGTTGTTGTTGTTCAGTGCTGTCAAGTCAATTCTGTATACACAGTGATCCTGTATAGGGTTTCCAAGGAGCAGCTGGTGAGCTTGAACTGCTGACCTTGCAGTTTAAATGGCTTTGCAGTCTGGAGCATTAACCTACAACACCACACCAGGACTGTTATATTGGTATATGTTTTGCTGTATTTTCAACAATAAAATAAAATTGAGAGAGGAAAAAATAACCCAGGACCATAGCACCTGGGGATCTTTAGGCAGCCCTCTGATGCTGACCTCTCCCTTCTTTAGCGGGGGAGGCTCAGCTAAATAAAGGGACAGAATTTAAAAACAAACAAACTACCAGCTGTCCCACGGGAGAAAGATGAGGCTTTCTGCTCCCGTAAAGATTTACAGCCTCGGAAACCCTGTACAGGGTTGCTATGAGTAGGAACCGACTCCACGGCACATTATAACAGCAACAACAATCTCAGCACCATGAGTGGAAAGAGAGAGACTCAGTGAATCCTGAGTCCAAAGGTCTCATAGGCTGTAGCTAGTCAGTGGTTCACAGCCTTCTTTGATTTACAAGCACCTTTAAGAACTGCAAAAGCTTGTTTACAGCAACCAAAAAAATGTATATGAACACAAAACATACATTAATTTCAAGTCTATGAATCCCAGACTTCTTAGCATTATTAATGTGGGATTTAAAAAACATATTTTTATTGTTAGTATGGGGGAAGGATATGGAGAAAAGGCAACAGCAAAATAAAACCTAAACCAATCCCAAGGCACGAAGTCTGAGGAACAGGAAGAACACTGACTATTTGAGAGTACTTTTGCTCAATCCCTAAAAGTCTAAATGGAGCTTCCATTTGAAATAAAAAGGCACAATCAAGAACAATAGTTTTCAGGTTACAAGAATTCATCACTAAGATAAAACCGTTTCAGGAAGGCTGAGTAATCAATTCACAGTCTTCGTTTAAGTGATATTCCTCCTAAAACTGTCTTATAATCACTTGTTTGTGATATAAAACTTCTCTGCCTAGGAATGTCTTGAACCTAAGTGGCATAAGGGACTTGACTAAAGTAGCATTTGCATATATAGGAAATCATCAATTCAGTTTTACAAGGAGCTTCTCACCAATACTGAATTTGTTAGATAAGCTGAAAGTCTGTCAACATTTGCATTTCAAACCTTTATTTTTAGAGGTTTATGATTCAACCTTAAATATTCAGGGCAAAAACCTGGAATAAGTGATGTCAATCTGGGAAATAATTAAGGGAACTTTTTGTACTCTGCAAGTACCTAACAGATGGGCTTAGTAATTATTAACCTGAAAATAATCTAGAGGACAAAGACAAAAATAATGAGTCTTTTCATAAAGTACAACATAAGGATGTATAAATATTGTGTTTGGAACTTTCAATAATGTGACACCTTCTTTTCCTTCACTCCCCAATCAATTGCTAGCTAAACTAATGCCTTTGCATCTTTTATATCTTTGAATGGGTTTAATTCCTCTCCATTTCCACCGCCTGTACTTCAGAGGCATCCAAGCAATGTCTTTTCTCACCTGAACTATTACAATAATCTTTGACAAGATTCCTATTATCTGCTTTTGCTCTAGACCAATTTGGATTTTATGTAGCCAGAATAATCTTTTCAAAACACCAGTTTCTCCTCAGCTTTCAATTCTTCAATGACTTCCCATAGCTCTAAAACCTAATCCTTAGCATGGTCTATAATACTCACACTTTATTTTGCATCCTCATCTCTACCTTTCCCCTCATTCTCCAAACTGCAATTACTTTGGTCCTTCTTCTAATCCCTCAGTTCACCATGCTACCTCCTGTCACAGGGCCTTTACACATGCAGCTCCCTCTCAGACATAACTTCCCTCCGTATCAACAACTTCTTCAAGTCTTCAGATTTCAACTTAAAAGACTCAAGTATAACTCTTACGACCCATCTCCTCCATTTCCTTGCTCCTCATGGTTTTCCTTCATATCCTGACTTTAATGTATTTTTGGAGCCTTGATTAATGTGCGTCTCACTAGACTCCAAGATCTATGAGGGTAGTGCAAGTATTGTTTCTGCTACTAGAACCATGGTTGTTGTGTTGTGCCATTGAGTCGGTTCTAACTTACAGAGATCCAGTATAGGGTTTCCAAGGAGTGGCTGGTCAGCTTGTACCACCAACCTTGCAGTTCAAACTGACCTTACAGTCCAGCACATTAACCCACAACCCCACACCAGGACTCCAGAACCTTACTATTCCAACCACCTCTTAGTTATCTAATTTTTTCATTGACTTAAACAAATATTTTTAATATATATTTAATAAATATTTGCTGAATAAGTCAAGGGAAAAAAAAAAAGATAACTAAGAGATGGATAGAACAATAAAGCTATTTTCCACACTACCATCACCAACATAGGGTTTCCAAAGAGCGAGCGGCTGGTGAGTTTGAACCACCTAGCTTGTCGTTCAAACCGACTTTGTGGTCCAGTGTTTTATCCCACAGCACACCAAGTCAGGTTAGTTTAATTAAAGGGAGGCAAAGTCACTTTTTTATGCTTTTATGATTATGTTCCTATTTAATATTGTTGTTTTCCTATTTACTAGTATACCTTGAATTGCTTAAATTACTATCAGCCCGCTAAGTTAACACAAGGATTTGGCTCACTTGTTTCATAGGCATCCTTTTTAATGTTAATTATGCTTGAAAGTGTTAAAAAGCTAGCTTTTGTCTTTGTTAATGACAGAAATGACACTGGATCAAATGACAAGTTTTATTTAAGGTGGACCAAAAATCAAGAAAATACCTTACACTGCTATATATGGGCACTGGTGCTGATGTGCCACCACTTCCTCAATGACTCTCCATCTGAAGGGCATTCTGAATAATGTGGTTAGTTTTGCCAGTTTTTCCTCAGTTTCTTTCCCAGAAAATAAGGGTCTAACATTTCTGACTCTGTGTAAGAAGCATTTGATGATTTAAAACAAATATTGTCGAACAATTGCAATGAAGTCACCCTTTGTCAATAAATCATTGTGAAAGCAAATGATACAACAGTTCACCACCACTCCATGAAAGCTCAAAAACTTAAATCCACAAGTTTTGAATGGGAAAATGTGGTATTTTTTATTGCTGACTTAATGGCTTAAATGTGACATACACCCCAAATATTACAAAGGAATTCCATCGCTGTGTAGATTTCAAATACTAAAACTCAAGAGACAGTCTAAGCTGAGATATGAAGGCAACAACGGATAAAGGGATCTCTTCATAGGATCCTGATTCTTGAAAGAATGCCACATGCGTTGTCACCCAACTTCCTGATGCTAACTTTCCGGAAGAAAAGTTTGAAAAGATTACTTAGATGCAATGCAGATATTATTGGCAGAGAGCACGACTCCTCCCCACAACCTGTCGGTGACCCTTAATTTATCACACTCTTTCTTCCCCAACGGGCAGCTACCCAGGGGTGCACCCCAGGCTCTCGGGTGGGCAACGGATGGGGGCGAGGCCAGATCGATCCCGGCGATGCGGTGGCCGAGGTCACGCCGCCTAACTGCCGGGATAGCGCAGCCGATGCGGCTCGCAGTAACTAAGGTTCAGAGACGCTTGACTAAACCCTCAAAGGCGCGAGTGTCAAAGCTAACACTCGCGGCTTGGGCGGCAGACAAATGTGTCCCAGTGGAGCCACTGGGAGCTCCGCGCAGTGGTGCCCTGGCGCTGAACGAGTAGGCATCTAGAGCGGGGCGGCGGGGCGCCGGTGCAAGTTAGTTTTCCGGCCCAAGCCGCCCTGCGGCAGTCGGGGAAGAGGAACTGGCTTCAAGACCCCAGAGCAGCGCCAGCCCGGAACGGGAGGTTGGGGCCCAGATGCACCGCCCCCGGGAGAAGGGGTTTCCCCGGCGCGGTGAAACTAGCAGGGCGAGGGGAGGGGGTCTCCCTCCCCTCCCGGGTCAACCGCCTCTCCCCTCGTACTTGGCAGCAAGAGGAAGGGCCGTCCAGGACGAGGCCGCTGCTGCGCATCCCACCCTGTCTCCCAAACACCGGAGTTGGGGGGGTAAGGGTGGGCAGGCGCTCTCCGTAAGAGCCGGAGGCGGGGCGTCGTCGCCCTCCCACTCCCCGGCGGGCGGGCGGAGCTGGGGGAGCCTGGGGCTGCGAGCACCCCCGAGCGAGCGGTGACGGGATGAAAGGCTGGACCGAGGGGCCTGGTCCACCGGACCGGCGGCATCTCGTCTCCTTCGGGCCTGCACACGCCACAGGCCGCAGCCTGGACCAACTCTGCGTCCCCCGATCGCGGCCGCGGTGGTCCCGGCTCGAAAAAAGGCAGGCGCTCAACGTCTGCGGTCCTCAGGACCCGGCCCTTCTCCCGCAGTCGGGGTACGAAGAGCGGGCGCCTAAGCAGCCGCCGCCACAGCGCAGATGTTGGCGGCGGAGCCCGGGGCGGGGAAGCGCGGGAGGAAGGGGCGGTGAGGGGGCGGGCCGGCAGTGGCAAGGAGAGACCCGGTGCGTGGGGCAACGCGCCCCGGATCGGCCCGCGCTGCGCCAGCACCACCTGCGGAGCTGCGGCGCCTACGTTGCTCCCCGACCCCGCAGCCCCCAGCTCCCGCCACACGCGCGCGCAAACAAAACAAGTTGCAGGTTGCTGCCGCCGGAGGGGGCCGGGCGGGTCACTCACCCTCATCTTGCTCAGCGGGCTCGGGTCGTCCGGCCGCGGGGAGAGGGAAGACCACAGGACCACTAGCCCCAGGAAGCTTGCCAGCACCAGTAAACTGCGTAAGATGAACCCAATCTTCAGCCTCATCTTCCTCCGGCGACGAGAGACACACACCCCGGCGCAGCCGCCGCCACAGCTCTCTCCTCCCTCCTTCCCCCTCCTCCGGCTCTCCTCCTCCTCCTCCTTCCCCCACCCCTACCGCTTCGGCTGCCGCCCTCTCCGCTGCCTGCCCTTTCCAGCTCCAGATCCGGAACTCCCCTCGGCTCTACCTTCCCCCAGGCTCTTCCCTCCGCCCCCTCCCTACGGCCCGCCGGCTCGGACCGCTCTCCGCCGCGCGGCCCCCTCCCCTTGGCGGCCTCCGCAGAGCGCCGACGGACCCCGGCGCCTTAGTCTTCCAAGGTTCCTTTCTCCCTTGTCTGCTCTCTTTTCAGATCCGCAGTCCCCTTCTACGTGTTTCACCACTGTCCATAGGAACCCCCTCGCAATTCCCAGTGTTCACTGTTACCTTGTAACTAACTTACACTTGCCCCAGGTCTGTCTGGTCCTTAGCTTTTGCCCCACAGCTCAGCTCCTTAAAGCTGCTAAATTCAGAAACTTTTATTGTAATTATGCACCATAACTCTGTCCCTAATCGCTTGTGTCCTCCAGGATCCTTTGACCTGCCGCCCCCTCTGGCCGACTTGGAACAGCTCTTGGCTGCACCTCCTTTCCTTACACCCACTGCCCTGAGTCCCCCACTGTGAGGTTTGCAGGAAGCCAACCAGGAAGTCAGGGCTACCGCTGCCGCAGCAGCTCCACGTGGCTGATTTATAGCCGGGAGGATTTTTTTCTTATTGATTGTTCTTGCTATTTCACACGACTCCTTAAGGAGGTGGATTTGTAACTGAAAGGCCCAGGTGAGATCTGCAAATATCACTGGACTGCTGGAGCACACTTGGAGAGCCAGTATTTCACTTTCTCTTGAGCTAACTAGAAGAAGGCTAGTCTTAACCTCTTCTACCATGCTAATAAACAATATCAACAATATTCATGGGTTGATAAGTTCTGATGAAAGAATGTAGAATTTTTTTGTTTTAGGGGGTTTTAAAGCAATACTCCACCCTATTTGCATCACTCAGATCTGAATTTTGTTTCTGGATGAAGATTCCTAGGTTTCTCTTTTTTCAAAAGTGTTTCTACCTGTGAGATCTAAATTATACAGGTAATGATATTGGCAGATGTTTAGCAAAATGCCCCACCTTTAATTTCCGATAAAGAAGTCATTCATTTTATTATAGCAGGAAGTGGTATGCATTTATTCGTGTACTATACCCTGAAACCTCCTTAGTGAAACATTTTAGGGTGATTTTTTTTCTTACTGCAAAGACTACTGATACACATCTACAAGAACTTTTTGTTAAGTGCTACTTTCTGAGGAGTGACTGGTGGTGGTTTTGAACTGCTGATCTTGCGGCTCTAACTGACCTGGGAGTCCATCGCATTATCCTGCAGTGCCACACCAGGACTCCACAAGCACTTTAAAACTTGGATATTTAAAAGTTCAAAATCAAATAAGGAATTTGAAGCATCAAAATAGTATTTTGTTTTTTTTTTTTAATTGCAGCAAGTATGTGTTCAGACCTATATTGGAGAATTCTATAGATGTCGTAATCTCAAAATTTTCACAAAATTCAAACTCCCTCTCTTAGGTACAAGAGAGGGAAATGTAGAATGGATGACAATTTAGTTATGTATATTCTTAGCTGATTGAGCAATTGTACACAGAATTGTATAGAGAACCTGGAGGAGGAATTTCAGGTGTTGAACACAAGTCTCTGTCTTAGCATTTGTATCAGCCACTAAAGTTAAAAAACAAACAAACTTGTTTTTGAAGTACTAGATGAGGAAGAATGAGCTCAAAACCATTATTTGGTGAAAAAGACTTGGAGTATTTAATTGATACAGGATGAACCTACTCGATGAAGTGATGCTTAAAAAGCTAATGCTTCACTCCTGGATAATGAATCGGGTAAATGTTGACACCTTGAGCTCTGCTATTAATTAAATACCCAAGTGATTTCTGATCTAGTAATCTGTCTGTCACCTTCTAAGAAAACAATGAAAGGAAGGATAAATGGAGAAAGAATTATTTAAGTAACTTTGGAAGACAAGAATAGGGTCATCTATGGACCTAACTTCTAGGATTATTGAGCTTTCCTAAGTGAGGTAGGCTTCCTACTCAGAGACTGAGTTTGGGCAAGGTGACCTTCAAGGCTCTTTATTCTGATTACCTGAGGAAATATTCCATTTGTACTTATCCAGAAAAGTCAAGTTTGAAATGAAAGACTTTAATTTGTGCTAATTTTCACAGAAGAGATAGTTTTATATTATTAAGAAAATAGAAAGCTTTATATTTACTATTCTGAGTGTAGTTGGGCAGGAATGCAAATTGAAAGTGGTACTTATCACTAAAGATTTTCTGGGTGGCTCAACCACCAGTTTAATAGTTGTTGATTCAAATTCACCCAGCAGTGCCCGCCACAGAAGCAAGACTTGGCAGTCTACTTCTATAAGGTTGTTGTTAGTAGCCATCATATTTATTGATTCATGGTGACCCATATGTGGAGTAGAACTGCTCCATAGGTTTTCCAAGACCTTTGAGAATCAGATCAACAGGTCTGTCTTCTGAGGTCCCTCTGAGTGGTTTCCAACTGATAACCTTTTGGCTAGTAGTTGAGCATTTAACTTCGGAGCCATCCAGATGTTGAAAACCCTAGAAGTACAGTTCTACTCTGACATACATGATGTCACCATGAGTCAGAAGAGACTGGAATAGTTCTTTGACAGAAATAGTTTTCTGGGCAGATCCTGCCACCTTTAGATGTGTGCATAAAAACCCACCTAAAAAACACACAAAAAAAAACCTTTACTAATAGTGACCCTATAGGACAGGGTAGAACTGCCCATAGGGCTTCCAAAGCTATTACCTATATAGACACATATGTCTATATATGCTACATCTTTCTTCAAGGAATAGCTGTTGTGTTCAAACCGCAGGCCTTTTGATAAGCAGCCAAGTGCTTATTAAACACTTGGTTCTAGTTTTGTACATAGAGAAGATACAAGTGAAAGGATACACTGTTAGGAATGGATCAGATATAGAAATAGAATTTGAATTCTAATAGTTGTTAGGTTTCTTCCAGTAGATTCTGACCCATAGTAACCCCATATGGGGCAGTAGAACTAACCAGTACAATTCCCTAGGTGTGGTGCTGTAGGATAAGCACTGGGCTGCAAGGTCATTTGAACCACAAGATCAGTGGTTCAAGTTCACCAGCCACTCTTCAAATCCTATGTAGGATTGCTACAAGTTGGAACTGACTCAATGGCACTTAACAAAAACAACAACAATCTTTACTGAAGTGGTCTTTCTCCTGCAGAGTCGCTGGCTGGGTTCAAACCTTCAACCTTTCAGAACTCTGAACCATTGCATCACTAGGTCTCTTAACAATGTTTAAAGGAAGCCAAAGGCTATACCTCAAAATATATACCCTTTACAGTTTTGGTGGGAGGCAGTCTTCGTTGGGTTGATAGAATTTGGGATAGAAACTGAGGATTTCAAGGCGTGGTGTAGGATAAATTATTTAACCTCTCTGAACCTATGGGTCATATTTGCCAAATATGAGGAGGCTTAAAAAATTCAAGGAAAAAACAATGGAAAATTTCCATAAACTTTTTGAAGCTTCCTTGTAGAGGTAACAATAGTTAGTTCAATATTATAAGCAGGAATTTGTTGTTAGATGCTGTCCAGTTGGCTCTGACTCTCAGCAACTCTATGAACAACAAACAAAACACTGCCCAGTCATGTCAAATCCTCACAATTGTTACAGTTGAGCCCATTGCTGCTGCCATGGAGCCAATCCATCTTGTTGGGTATCTTCCTCTGTTTTGGTGACCCTCCACTTTACTAAGCATAATGCCCCTCTCCATGGACTGGTCACTCCTGATAATATATCTGAAATATGAGAGGTGAAGTCTGGCCATCCTGGCTTCTAAGGAGCTTTCTAACTGTACTCCTTCCAACATAGATTTGTTTGTCTTTTGACGGTGCGTGGTTCTTTGAATATTCTTCTCCAACACCATGACTCAACTGCATCAGTTCTTCTATGATCTTCATTATACATTGTCCAACTTTCGCATGAATATGAAACTATTGAAAATATCATGGCTTGAGTCAGCACATCTTAGTCTTCAAACTTTGAACATTTCAAAGAAGTCTTATGTGGCAAATTTGCTTAATGCAGTATGTCGCCTGACATCTTGACTGCTTTCATGAGTGTTGATTGTAGAGCCAAGCAAAATGAAATCTTTGACAACTTCAATCTTTTCTCCACTTATCACTGTGTTATTGATTGATCCTTTACATTGAGGTACAATCTATACTAAAGACTGTGCTCTTTGATCTTCATCAATATGTGTTTTAAGTCCTCTTCACTTTCAGCAAGCAAGGTTGTATCATCTACATTTCACAGGTTATTAATGAGTCTTCCTCCAATCCTAATGCCACATTCTTCTTATAATCCAACTTCTCAGATTATCTGCTCAGCATACAAATTGAATAATAGAGTGTAAGTATATATGCAAATATAAAACACAGGTAGCATGATAGAACAAGTCTCTGGCTGTCTATGGACGTATAATTCTTGTTTTATGAATTCTACAGTTATTAAGGACTTTTGGTGTAGTGCTGTAGGATCAGCACTGGAATACAAAGCACAAGGTCAGTAGTTCAAACCCATTAGCTGCTGTAGGGAAACCCTATACATAGTCGTATGAGTTGGAACTGACTCGATGGTACTTAACAACAACAAAATGGTTATGGAGTCCTGGTGGTGCAATGGGTTAAGCACTTGGATGTTTACTACAAGGTTGGTTTTATCCCATTAGCCACTCAGAAGGAGAAAGATGAGGCATTATTGTATGACAGATTGTTATTTTAAGAACCTTCTACTTTGTCTAACCTAGGATAATGTTCACTAAGGAAGAGGGTAGAGACTATAACTGTGGTAAGAACATAGGGGATGATTATGAGAAGCATTTCTCTGCCAAAATGTAATGTCACATGTGGTAACATGGTGCCTTCAGCTAGGAGGACAGTTGGGGAGACTCAGATGAAGGTAACCAAGAGGAAAGAGCTTTTCTTTTGAGCACCTAGAGTGTACTCTCCTTATTATAGATTGCCTTCCCTTCACCCAAGTTAATATGTGTCTGCCCTCAAGATGGAGTCCTAGTATGGCACTTTAGGGAAAGCACTGGACTGTTAACCAAAAGGTAAGTGGTTCAAACCCACCAGCCACTCCTCGGACACTGTATACACCCTATGAGTCAGAACCTATTTGAGGTCACTTAACAATAACAACAATCCTTGATTTAGCAATTTAACTACCCTTTCCCTTCCACCCCTGTTAACCATCAAAGAATGTTTCCTTTTGTTTGAAAAACTTTTTTTGACTAATTTTTATAATAGTTGTTTTTAGGTGCCATAGAGTTGGTTCCAACTCATAGTGATCTTGTATAGGGTTTCCAAGGAGCAGCTGGTGGGTTTGAACGACCAACCTTGTGGTTCGATGTCCAGTGCTTATCCTGCAGAGTCACATCAAGAGTCTCGTACAATACATGTCCATTTGTGATTGAACAGTTTCAGCACACTCTCCTCCAAGTTCTTCCAGGTTATGAAGTACTTCACAGATTCATTGGTGTTCTTTTAATATTACATAGTATTCTGATGTGTTTATATTTATCCATTCATGTACTGATGGGCATTTAAGTTTCTTTTTTTTATATTTAAGTTTTACATAATTTGAGGTTGGTATGACTGTTTTCAGGTTGAGATTCAATGAAAGTCTTCTGGCCTCAGAACTCTTAACACTACATACATAATCATTGCTAAACTGTATTAGCTTTCTAGACCTGGAATATAAATAAATGTTCTCAGGATGCAGAAGGTCAAAACCTAAAGATTTGTAGTTTTTTTGTTTTTTATTTTTAATTCTCCACTAGCCAATTCTCCTAAAGGGAATCCACCAAAAGGAGTTTTGCCCTATCTTGGACTGCAGTTTAAAGGGTTCTCATCATCCCTTCCTCCTCTATACTGTCACCAAAGTAAAATTCTGAGTTTCTAAACCCGTCCTGGTGTGATGCTATAGGATAAGCACTGGGCCGGCTGCTAAATGCAATGTCAACAGTTCAAACCCACCAGCCTCTCTCAGAAACCTTATCCAAGGTTACTATGAGCCAGAACCGACTCAAAGGCATACAACAACCTTCCAACACCTTATGGCTGACTGCCTCACATTGAACTTAGTGGTCAGTTACAAAGAAGTAAGAGAGCTCTCTCCCTGCCCCCGCCCCAACCGCCACCCCCAGTGTCTCCTCTCCCTTATAATATACTGGGCTAGGTGTCCTGCTGAGTGCTTCCTTTTGAACCCACCACTTCTCCTACCTTAATAATTATCACTACATTGTCATTGCTTAGTTTTTCAGCTCCCAGATAAAGAGGTACCCGAGGAATAAAGCCTTGTCTATTTAGTACGCTATTGTAGCCCTGTGTCAGGCATGTAGAAAGTGTTCAATAAATGGTTTTTGATGGAATGCTAAATTAAGAATTAGATTGGGAACAATAATAGGGAAATGAGACTTCAAAGAAGGGTCATGGCTACTTCAACTGCTGTTCCTCCTTTGGAGGTGTTATTTAATTAGAAAAGTGATTATTTTATACATCATCAACTGTTAGGCTGTTGTTTTTCCCTTACTCAGCATCCTACAAAGCCTACTTCAGACTAAGGAGAACGTGATACTTATTTTCTATTTAAATTCAGGTTTTTTTTTTGTTTTTTGTTTTGGTAGCAACTGAAAATTTTTTTAAAGGTATACTGAGATGGAAACATGAAGCCAGGGGCAAGTAATATTTGCACTCCAAGGTGAATTTTAACTATGTCTAATTGTCAAGACTCTGGCTATCAATGGGGTGACAGATGTCACAGCCAGATCGCCCTCACATGGTGGTGTTGGAGGAGAATAATGAAAGTGCCATGGGCTTTAGATACATTTTGGAAGAAGTGCAGCCAGAGTGCTCCTTGGAGGCCAGGATGGCCAAACTTCGTCTCTCATACTTCAGACATATTGTCAGGAGGGACTAGTCGCTGAAGAAGGATATCATGTTTGGTAAGGTGGAAGGTCAGAGAAAAAGAGGAAGACCCCCAATGAGATGGATTGGCCAAGTGGCAGCATCGATGGACTCAAGCGTGGCAACCGTAGTGAGGTTGGCCCAGGATCAGGCAGTGTTTCGTTCTGCTGTGCATAAGGTCACTATGAGTCGGTACTGACTCGATGGTACCTAACAACAAATTGCCAAGACCACACTTTAATTTGTCATATATGTTGCTATGATGTTAGAAACTACGCCAGTAATATGAGAGGGCTTCAGAAAGTTGAGGGGAAAAGTTCATTATCAGCTTTCTGCTGGGCCTGGAGCCTACACCTGACTCATTATCAAGACTTGAGCTAGTGGCCTCCTCTGCTGCCTGCTGGTCCTGGGAGTCATCAGAAGTCTGCCATCTTGTCTGCCTGCCACCTGATCTGACAAGCTTGGGTCATCTGACCCATGGATTTGGGACTTGTTCACCTCTACAACTGTATGAGCCATTTCCTTGATATAAACTTCTCTTTATATATGCATTTAAAAAAGGGAAAAATTCATTATTTTCAGTTCCATTTTTTTCCATGAATTGTTTTTTTAATTCCCTCATATTTCAAGTGCCAGCAGGTTCACCCTTGGTGGACAAGTTTAAGTGGAACTTTCACACTAACAGAATAGGAAGAATGACCTGGGAATCTACTTCCAAAAATTAGCCAATCAAAACCATGTGGATTATAGAATATTGTACAAGAATTTGTCTTTCTTACTATGAATGTGTTGTCAGAAGAGTTTGTTCGCTGAAGAAGAACATCATGTTGGAAAAGTGGAGGAACAATGAAGGTAAGAGAAACTTGCAATGATATGGATTGAACCAATGGGCAACAACAATAAACTCAAACGTAACAATGATCATGAAAATGGTGGAGGCCCAGGCAGTGTTTCCTTCTGTTAACATAGGTGTGCCATGAATTGAAGCATACTTGACAGAACTTAATAACAACTTAGGATTCCTGGTGTGGTGCTCTAGGAACAGCACTGGACTGTGAACCACAACGTTGGCAGTTCAAATCCCCCAGCTGCTCCTTGGAAACCCTATACACAGGGTCACTATGAGTCAGAACTGACTCAACAACATTTAACAATAACAAGTTGCCAAGAACTCAGGTTAAATTAGAATTCCCCTTACAAAAAAATAAACCTGCCATCAAGTCGATTCCAACTCATAGTAACATGTAAACTACAGGCCAAATACTACCTATTCTGTAAACTATTTGACCACCTCTTTTCAAAGAAAATCAGTGATATTACTTTGAAATCAAGAATGTATCTGATAGAAAAAGTACATTGATTAAAGGTAAAGTTACTCTGTTGACTGATTTAATTGCTTTCAATAAGTTGTGCGTGTATAAAATTAGCAAAAGTTGTGTGATAGTGTTATCAGGGCAGAGAATGAGGGACTGACCCTTCAGTCGAGGGTCCTTGTCTTTGCTGACCAAGAATGATAAGGTTAGAGTGTCACATGAGCAAAAGATTTATTGAGAGGAAAAGATCTGGCCTGAAAGAGGAGGACTCTTGGGCAACGCCAGCCCATCACCTCACTGAATCTTTGATTGGGGTCTTTAAAGGATTCTTCAGCAGGGAAGGCAAGAAAGCTCTCATGTTTATTCATGAGTCTTCTTGGGAATGAGCTGAGGAAGTGGTGGGGATAGGATAATGAATTGAATGCATAGAAAGAGTTCAGAAAGGAGTTGGTACCGTCCAAGCTGGAGTCAGACCTGAAAGTATCTGGAAGACACTGGCAGGACATAGTATGTGGCGCTGTCAGGTAAGCACTTGACTGTTTACCACAAAGTCAGCAGTGCAAACCCACCAGCCGCTGTTTGGAAACCTTACACAGGGTCACTATGTGTCGGAGCCGACTGGACAGCACTTCACCATAACAATGAACTGTCTCTGGACTACAGTTCAAACCCTAAGCTAGGTTCAAGGTGCTTGACTACTCGCAGTGGGAGTTCATGCACAGGTCAGGACTGTTTCAAGGACAGCTTTGTAGCTGGTAACTCCTGTAAGACACTTGGAAGGAGGTTTATTAGGCCCATAAAACATTCTTATCTCGTTTGTTCCAGGATCTAGTTACTTTGCTGTGTGCAGACGCATCTTGCACATTTTTATAATTGCTGAAGCAAAAAATAAAAGGGGGTTGCACAGCCCTTAGCATGTCTCAGGTTTTAATTGTGCTTTCTGGACCCCCTTTTCTGCTTGCCTCAATAGATACACAATAAAAAAAAAATAATAATAAAAACAAACAGCTCCTGAGGCTACTTATATATATACAAGCAAACACCTCATGTGATTTTTGGTTTGGAAGTTTAGGGTCATGATTTCATGGTACATTCCAGTTAGTTGGCCTAATAACATATTTAGTGCTTCTGTTCTACCACCTAGCTCATTGCATGGTGCCTGGGGTCTTAAAAGCTTACAAGTAGCTGTCTGAGGCATAATAATTGGTTTCTACTCATTTGAAACAACAAAGGAAGAAGGAAGGTTAGGAAAAGGAATAGGCTGTGTAATTATTAATTGCCTCCATGAAAAACTACCTTCTTTGGCATAAGACCAGAAGAACTGATGGTGCCCAGTTACCACTACTGAACATTTTTATCAAAGATTCTATAGAAGATTCTTGATCAAAAGGGGGGGGGGAATGCAGAATTGAATTTCAAATTCTCTTGAATTCCAAACTTTCTGGAGTTAATACATGCTAGGTGAACCCAAGAAATTATTGTCTTAGTATACTCTTTACCTTAAGTCAAAAGTATCTCCTGAAACCTTAAAAACAAATAATTGTTTAGCTTAACTAGGAAAGAATGTCTCCCTGAGCATTATGTTTTTAAAGATTTATTTACATGGGACCAAATTTAAAACATCAACTCAAAAGAGTAGCTAGGAAATTTAGGGGCTGCTGACATTATGCTAAGAGAGAAGGAATAACTCACGAAAGGAGGGTACAAATAATGGCACATCTTGAAGAATATAATCTGTGTCTCTGAAATGCACATGTAGATATTTGAATTGGTGTTTTTGTTATGTATATTCACAACAAGAGCACAGTGACTCTATAGGATAAACACTGGATTACAAACTATAAAGTCAATGGTTCAAGTCCACAAGCTACTCCACAAAAGGATGATGAGGCTTTTTGCTCCTGAAAAGATTTACAGCCTTGGAAACCCTACACAGAGTCACTGAGTCAGAACCTACTCGACAGCACTTAACAATATTCTTAACAACAAACATTAAAAATTAATAATGTATATAGATACTGTGTAGAAAAGAATCATTATTTGGCTATTAACAAAAGTATCTGTAATTTAAGTTTGTTTTTTAAAAAATTTAAGTGTAAATTGCTACAACTTGATGAACTTGACTCTTATAGATGTAGTACCACAAAACACTAACTGAGAGGAAAGGAGTCTTCACATCAAGGATCAATCATATCCCCTCAGTATACAGTATTGATAGGGATGGGCAGCTATAAAGGCACAAAGTGACTGACATAAATTTTCAAGAGAGGTTAGTTTCAGAGCAAATGGGATTAGGTAGGATCCCTACCAGTTCCATCTCGTCTAGTTCGGTCAGGGGAAAAGAGATGGGGCTAGGATTCTGTTGAGTTGTAATTATTATAAGTAATTATAATTATTATCATGACTAATTGTGATTGTCACAATTATAACAAAAAGGGGGGGGGCGTGTGGTTGACCTTGCATTCCAAGAACAGGACCCTGGGACCAGAAAGAGGGAAGTGCATGAGAACAGTGTGGGATCCTAACCAAAGAGGCAGCGACATCAGAGTCAGTCAGAGGCAGAGACAATGACATGGAGAGATAGAGCATCTGAGGACTCTAGACTCAATGAAGGGGAAAGGCTGTGTGTTGACAGGCAGGGGACTGGTTTACAAAATGTGACCTTTGGTTTTTTAAATGATTGTATATTTCTGCGTGTTTCTGTGCACATCAAAAAGGGATTGCAATCATTATGATGAAACAAGATGTAGTTGGTTGAATGCAAAACTGATGTTCTGCCATGAAAACTATTACTTAACTCACAATAAAAGCTTTAAATACACAATTGTGTATAGTTTTTATTATCTCCTATTACATATAAAATTATCCTCAAAACATTTATTTTTCATACAATTTCTGAGGGTCAGGAATTCGGAAGTTTGGCTTAGCTCTGAGGTCTCTTAGCCAGGGCTTCTCACGTTACCAAGCTATCAGAGCTATAGACATACCAAGACTCAACTGGGGTTGGAGAATCTGCTTCCAAACTCGTTCATGGTTGTTGGCAGTCCTCAATTTCTTGCTGGCTGTTGGCAAGAGGCTTCAGTTCCTTGCCATGTGGGCCTCTCCAGGGGGCTGTTGGCTGGCTTTCCCTTCACAGGAAGAAATCTGAGGAAGGAAGGATGAGAGCACAATACAGAAAATAAAGTAGGTTACATTGGGAATGGGGAGTTACACAAGAGTGTGAATACCAAGAGGCTAGCGTTATGGTAGTGGGGGAAGGATCAGAATAGCCATGAACACCTGACAGAACCAAGGAGATACAGGTGTGGACGTTCATTTTTTTTTTTTTTTTT
>NW_006408584.1:3395217-3396322 GCF_000296735.1 Chrysochloris asiatica
TCCACTGAAAATCGGAATAAGGAATATACAAAGTATAAATCTGGGAAAATTGCAAGTTGTCAAAAATGAAATGGAACACATCAACATCGATATCTTAAGCATTAGTGAGCTGAAATGGACTGGTATTGGCCATTTTGAATCTGACAACCACATGGTTTACTATGCCGGGAATGACAAATTGAAAAGGAATGGTGTTCCATTCATCGCCAAAAAGAATATATCAAGATCAGTCATGAGGTAAAACGTTCTATGTGATAGGATAATAACCATGTGCCCACAGGGAAGCCCAGTTAATACCACTATTATTCAAATGTATGCATCAACCACTAAAGCCAATGAGAATGAAATAGAAGAATTTTACCAACTTCTTCAATCAGAAATTGATCAAACATGTAATCAAGATGTATTGTTTATTACTGGTGATTGGAATGCAAAGGTTGGGAGCAAACAGAAAGGACCAGTGGTTGGAAAATATCGCCTTGGTGATAGAAATGATGCTGGAGAACACATGATAGAATTCTGTAAAACCAATGATTTGTTCATTTCAAATACCTTCTTTAGACAGCATAACAGACGACTATATACATGGACATCGCCAGATCGAATACACAGAAATCAAATTGACTACATCTGTGGAAGAGAAGATGGAAAACCTCCATATCATCAGTCAAAACAAGGCCAGGGGCAGACTGTGGAACAGACCATCAATTACTAATATACAAATTCAAACTGAAGCTGAGGAAAATGAAAAGTCCACGAGAGCCAAAATATGACCTTGAATATATCCCACCTGAATTTAGGGATCATCTGAACAGACTTGATACATTAAACACTAAAAACCAAAGACCAGAAGAGTTGGGGATGGCATCAAGAACATCATACATGAAAAGAGCAAAAAGTCATTAAAAGGAGAACAAACAAGATGGCAGATCGGGTGGACATGTAGTACAGAGCTCTGCCAACAACAACACAGAATACTCGACAAAGCAGGCTCAGGGAATGGTCCCAGAACTCTGAACCACATATAAAGGAATATTTCTAAGGTTGGAGGGCTTACAGCTGGGGAATCTGTGGCAGAAGCAAGAAATCTATTGCTTTCTAGTCC
>NW_006408584.1:3401646-3417995 GCF_000296735.1 Chrysochloris asiatica
TAGATGATACAACCTTGCTTGCTGAAAGTGAAGAGGACTTAAAACATTTACTGATGAAGATCAAAGAGCATAGCATTCGGTATGGATTACATCTCAATGTAAAGAAAACACAAATCCTCACCACTGGACCAATAAATAAAATTCTTATTAATGGAGCAAAGATTGAAGATGTGAAGGACTTCATTCTATTTGGATCAGCTATGAACACGGAAAAAGCAATCAAGAGATAAAACGACATATTGCATTAGGCAAATCTGCTGCCCAGGAACTTTTAAAGTGTTGAAGAGCAAAGATGTCAGCTTGAGGACTAAGGTGCGCCTGACCCAAGCCACGGTATTTTCCATAACCTCACATGAATGCAAAAGCTGGACAGTGAATAAGGAAGACCATAGAGAATTGATGGTTTGAGTTAAGGTGTTGGAAGAGAATATTGAAAGTGCGATGGGCTGCCAAAAGAACAAACAAATCCATGTTGGAAGAAGTGCAGCCAGAGTGCTCCTTGGAAGCCAGGATGGCCAAACTTCATCTCTTGGTTTAAGACTAGTATTTGAAATCAAATATTATGTTTTTCCATTTATTATTTGTGGTAATTCAGTTACCTATATGATATGCTGAAATCTTTCATAAAGAATTTTTGGTCTTAAATAATTGTTTATTTATGATTATCTTGGCAAAGAAATACTTTTGAATAATCTATAAATTGAAGAAGTTGGACCAGATGATCTTTAGCATCCCTTCCAACTCTGAAATTCTCCTATGATGCTAATAGATAGTTGAGTGTTTCGAATTTGCACTCTTGTATGGAATATGCAAAGTCAAATTCTGCTTTTGTACTTGTTTTTCTGATACAGATCACTATTTCTATCATAAGCTTATGAAATGAGCAATTCCAGAATTGTGCTCATAGGGAATAAAAGACTGTTGTCACTAGAGTTTCCATTTGATGAGGTTAATGGTCTCCTACAGTGGTTTGCAAGCAAAAATGCTTATTTAAAAGCCCTTTTAGATTTCATACTGCAGTACACTGCCTCTTCATAATTCAGCACTGTTTTTGGACTCCCATAATTCAGAAGTGCTCTTCTGATTTAACCATTTACTTAAGAGGTGATTGAAACAAATTTAATCAGCCCTTACTACTCTTGTTTGAAACCTTTCTAACAACTTCCCCTTTCTCTTAAAATTAAGCCCAGATTCCTTAATTTATTACAAAGACTTATGTGAGCTTGCCTCTACCTATCTCCACAGACTCATGGCTTGTCAGTCAGCACCTTTTCTCCAACTTAAAATCTACAGTCATGTTGACTTTCTCTCCATTTGTGGACCAGGCCTGACTTCTAGGCCTTCAAACATGTTATCTCCTTGCCTGGACCACTTTTAATTATTTCTGTACTAACATTCTCCCTGAAAAGCAAAGATGTCAGCTTGAAGACTAAGGTGAGGCTGACCCAAGCCATGGTGTTTTCAATAACCTCATATGCATGTGAAAGCTGGACAGTGAATAAGGAAGACCATAGAAGAATTGATGCTTTTGAGTTATGGTGTTGGAGGAGAATACTGAAAGTGTCATGGGCTGCCAAAAGAACCAATAGATCTGTGTTGGAAAAAGTGCAGCCAGAGTGCTCCTTAGAGGCCAAGATGTCCAAACTTTGTCTCTCACACCTTGGACATATTGTCAGGAGGGAACAGTCGCTGGAGAAGGATATCATATTTGGTAAGATGAAGGGTCAGAGAAAAAGAGGAAGACCCCCAACGAGATGGATTGGCCAAGTGGCAGCATGGATGGACTCAAGCATTGTAACAATAGTGAGGTTGGCCCAGGATCGGGCAGTGTATTGTTTTGCTGTGCATAAGGTCACTATGAGTTGGTACCAACTTGATGGCACCTAACAACAACAGTCTTCCACCTAAATTCTGATTATCTTTCAGATTTTAAATTATGTGTCAATTTATTTAGAAGCCTTCAATTTTCTTCAGCTCCCATCCCCTCACAGGTTAGGAGCTTCATACTGCTTCATACTTCATATGTTGTTTGTTGTCACATGCTGTTGACAATATTGTTTTGTTAACAGGTTCCCAACCCCTTACTCTGATGGTCCAAGTTGGGTGAAGCACATCTTTTATTAAAAGAGTTTATAAACAGAACTTTTAAAAAACATGTTATAATCTTCAATCCCATCCACAATGGGAATGTGGGCTAAGGGCTGGAGACCCCCTCAACAACAGGGGTGAGTGGCATGTATCCCAGTAGCCTAGCACTAAACCAGGTTCTTTCTTCATCATTTTCTGGGGGTCAAGTGCACCCAAAGCAAGAACTTACTACGATGATTACAGGAGCTGCAAAAGGAAAAGGTCTCTCAGGTATAAGGTATTTCCCTGAGGTCTAGGAGTCAAGTTCCTGTAGTTAAAGGCACATTATTGGGAGAAAAGACTCCTGGATGTATCAAAGGAAGGAATTTTCTCTGGTGACAATAGGTATGAAATTTACTGATTGAGATCATTCTGAATTTGGGAGAAGGAAAGAGCAATGCTACATAGACAGGGTTTCTGAGGAGTAGGTGGTGGGTTTGAACCTTGTGGTTAGCAGTCCAGTGCTTATCTTACAGTGCCACGCTAGGATTCCCCATAGCATATAGTGCCTTACTTTGTAATTGCTTTTTCAACGGTCTAGGTCACATTTCTTAGGGGCAAGGATCCTGTTTGTCTTTGTATTGGCTTTCTGTTGTTGTTTGTTGTTAAGTGCTGTCGAGTTGGTTCCAACTCATAGTGATCTGGTATAGGGTTTCTGAGGAACGGCTGATGGGTTTGAACCACTGACCTTCTGGTTCACAGTCCAGTGCTTGTCCTCCAGCACCACATGTTTATAATTCCTGGCACAAAGTTGATGCTCAGAATTTGAAATGGTGAATGAGTCAATGTATATTCCATATGTTATCTGTTTTAAGCATAAAGGAGTTTAGAAGCTGTGTGCAATAGATGAAATATTGAATACTTGTATCCAGTAGTTCTGTTACCGAAAAATAAAAAAAGAGGAATCTTCCCACCCTGAGATTTAAAAATGTTTATCTTAGTTTTCTATAATTTTTATTAATTTCAGAGTCTTTATACAACTTGATAATGTGTATAGATGCTGAGATACTTTTTCTTCCTTATCATTTAATTATGGACAACAGATCTTAAAAGACATTCTAATATGTACATTTTTTGCCAAAGTATATTAAATGTATGTGACTTTGTCCTTATTTGGGAATAGGATAGGAGAGTACACTATCATATGTTTATATCTGCTCAAAATGAGTACTGTAATAAACTAGTAGCTGTTTGAACCCACCTATCTATTCAGAGATGTGAACAAACTGTAATAGGACTTAACAGTAATACCTTGACAAATTTCAGTTATGAAGACATTTTTCATGTCATTTAACCATACTTTGTTGAGAACACGAATATTTCTTCAGTGAATTTCATGGAATTTTGGCCCTTGAAGGGATGTTAGAAATTAGAGTCTAGCCAAACCCCTCATTTGACATATAGCAGGACAGGATCTCTGCTCCAAACGGAGCCTTAATTTCTTTCCTTTCCATCCGTTTTGAATCAAAATTAAGCTCTCAAAGGTTATTAATATTAACAAGAAAGAGGTAGGTGCCAGGTCCCCACACGAAAGAATGTGAGGTGCTGGGCAGTGAATTTTGCTGAATCTCTTGGACTTTGGCCACAATGGGTAGAAGTTGGATGAATGATAGGTAGAAAATGAGAAAAAGAGTTTAGGAGGAAGGGACATTTCTATGCATATCCAGAGCAGACTGTCTAGCCTGAAAGACAGCAGGATGTGATCAACAAAGAAGTGCTTTGAACTATTTTCTGAAAATATTTTTTTTTTTTAAATGATAAGCCAATTGCCATACATGGAGTCAGCTTCAATTCCAGTTTGTCAGAGTAGAACTGCACTTAGAGGGATTACAATAGCTGACTCCTCAGAAGTAGATCACTAGGCTTTTCTTTGGAGGTGCCTCTGGGTAGACTCAAACCTTCAAAGTTTTGATTGGCAATCAGGCACATTAACCATTGTACCACCAAGGGACCCCAGTTACAAATAAGATGGGGTGTTATTTTTAGTAACGGGACCATGACTACAAAAGGGGAGATAAGCAGAATTGCATACAAATAAGAAACAAGTGCAGACTAATGAGAGAGTATTTGAAATGGTCCACCAATTAGAGGTGATTCCCGCTGCTAATCACAAGGTCAGCACTTCAACACGATCAACTGTTCCCCCGGAAAAAGATAAGACTTTCTGCTTCAGTAAATATTTACGGCCTTAGAGACCCTGTACAGGGTCGCTATGAGTCATAACTGAATCTATGGCACATAACCACCACCACTATGTGATTAGGAATCCTGGTGTGGCACTGTGGGATAAAGCACCGGACCAGAAGGTCGGTTTGAACTACAAGATCAGCGGTTTAAACTCACCAGTTGCTCCTTGGAATCCCTGTACATCGAGTCAGAACTGACTCCATGGCACTTAACAACAAAAACAAGGTGGCTTGAAAGGTAAACGCTCAGCTGCTAACTGAAAGGTGGGCACTAGCTGATCCATGGGAGAAAAGATCTGGCAATCTGCTCCTAAAAAACCAAGGAAACTCTACAGGACAGTTAAATTCCATTCCATAGGATTGTTTTGGTAGCGTAGTGGTTACAAATCAGGCTGTGAGCCTTAAGGTCAACAGTTCTAAACTACAGCTGTTCAACGGGAGAAAGATGAGGCTTTCCTGCTCCTGTAAAGAGTTACAGCCTCGGAAACCCTGTACAGGGTCACTATGACTCGGAACGTACTCCACGGCACATAACCACCACCATAGGATTGCTACAAGTCAAGATCTTTTTGATGGCACACCACAACAAAGGTCTGTTTTCCAGACTAAGGCAGATTAGAAAGGAAGATCTGGTGATATACTCAGAAAATCAACCAATGAAAACGTATGTCTCACAAGAGTCTGATCCACAACAGATTACGGGGATGGCATGGGATTGGGCAGCATTTTCTTTTATTGTGCATGGAGTTGCCACGAGTCAGGGGCCTACTCAAAAGCAGCTAACAACAACAGACATCTGTTTGTTCCAAACCATTTAATATCCAAGTATGCCCTATTGTTTCTTGTTGACATCTGGAAATTTAATCTTTCCTTTGTTATTTTCTAATACCTGAACAATGACCAAGTACATTTTCTCCTTATTTGAAATGTTAAGTGACTATTTGGAGAACCACACTAGGGAGCTGTGAGTCAAGAGTGCTGCTCTTCAGGGACTCAACATACTGTAGTTTGAATACACAGCAAACTTTTGATATATTGCAGGGTTTGTTTGTGTTTAAAAAATGTTTATTTTCCATAAATTTATTTAATTTTTAACTTTTTATTGCGAACTGGCTAAAGGTTTACAGAGCAGATCAGTTTTCTATTCAACTCATACACATTTTGTTTCATCTCATTGATTGTAATTCCCACAATGTATCATCACTTACCCACTTCCTCTCTGTGTTTCCTGTTTCCATTTCTCCTTCTTTCCCAATCCTTCTAAAAAGTGTCTTTGGGTAAATGCTGCTTTTTTTTATCTCAAATGACTGATTGCTCTAAGGGCTGAGTACTTCCCTATTGCTATAGTTCTCCTTATAGACCTGCCCCGTGTTTGGCTGAGGGCTAGTTCATTTCCAGACCCTACTCAAACGGTGGCTAAGGGCTATAGTCTCTGAGGTTCCACTGGTTTCTATCTGATCAATAAACCAGGTCTTTTTTTTTTTTATGATTTTGAGTTTTGTTTCACATTTTTCTCCCACTCTATCCAGGATTTTCTAATGTGATCCCTTTCAGAGTGGTCAGAAGTGGTACCCAGGCACTCACTATTTAGTTCTTTTGGTGTTCAGTGGTCCATTTGTACATTGTAATAAATGTCTATTTCCTCCAGCAGGGAGAGACCAATAGTTATGCCTTAGATGGCTGCATAGGAGCTTTTAAGACCCCAATTGCTACTCACCAAAGTAGGATGTAGAACATTGTCTTTATGGACTAGTTTATACCAATTGAGACCTTGTTGTCCCCTGAGATCATGGTCCTGAGCCCCCAGGCCCAGTAACCCATTCCCTTAAAGTATTTTGGCTCCTATTTCTCATTTCTTCTACTTTATCTTTCCAGATTTAATTATTAACAAGTCAAGGATCATTCTATTGTTGACATTTCTTTTTCAACTATTACCACTGCTATAATTCAGAGTCTCATGCTTTTCGTGAATATGTTCCCACCTTTTAAGTGATTAAATTTTATAATTATTTTTCCTAATGCTACTGGCATTATCTTTAAAAAAAATATAATTTCAATCAAATCACTCTTGGGTCAGAAATTTTCGTGGATCACTGTTAATAGTAATTCATTGCATCTTGGGAACTAGCAGTCTAAGTGAAAACCAGTTGCAATTGAGTTGGTTCTGACTCATGGGAACCTCATGCATACCAAAGTAAAACCACTCCATAGGGTATTCAATGACAGATATTTTGTAAGTAGGTTGCCAAGCTTTTCCTTTGAGGCATGTGTGGATGAACTTAAACCTCCAATTTTTCAGCTAGCAGTCAAGTGCATTAACCATTTGCATACCTAGGGAAGTAAAATCCTCTTAAATAAAGCATTAAAGCATAGTGGCAGTGCCTTGGTTGGAGTACATACTAAAGAGTATAGGTTTTCATCAACTTTTTAGTGAAGGGTGTAGCTGGTGTTAAGTGCTATCAAATTGATTTCCTCTCATAGCGGTCAGCAGTTCGAAACTACCAGCTGTTCCGTGGGAGAAAGATGAGGCTTTCTGCTCCTGTAAAGATTTTCAGCCTCGGAAACCCTGTACAGGGTCGTTATGAGTCAGAACTGACTCCATGGAACATAACAACAACAACAACAACAACATAGTGACTCTGTATAAGGGTTTCCAAGAAGTAGTTGGTGAATTTGAACTGCTGACCTTGTGGTTCAAACCAACCTTGTGGTCCAGTGCTTTATCCAAATAAATGGTAGAGGAGAAGATCCTAGAGGAAGTAAAAAATATTGTTACAAGGGGTTCCAGTTCATATATGCATGGGTCTATTCCAAATAAAGCATGTCTATGTAATCAAAATATGTCACAGACAAGTTCTCTCAGTAATATACTTGTCTTAGATTAATTAAGGTGTCTTCCAAAAATGGTCCAATCAAAACAATGACTTCCAAGGAGATCTATTTGATAGAGAAGTCAGCTGAGAAAGTTATGGCTACTATATTTTGGGATTCCAAAGGGATAATCTTGATAGATTTTATCTAAGGACACGGAATGATCGTGAGGGCTTATTATGAAGAACTTTAAAAACAATTAAAAACTGGCTTGGTGAGAAAAAGTCTAGGAAAGTTGTGTTAAGGAAGTTTTTACCCCTTCATGACAATGTTCCTAGTAATTCTTCAAGGGTAGCAAGGGCTGTCCTGTGAGGATTTCATTGGGAAATCTTATCCTATCCATGCTTTAGCCTTGGTGTACTACTTCAGACTTCTTTTTGTTCCCCAAACTGAAAGAACATTTAAAAGACTGTGATTTGAGTTCTTTGAAGGTGCCCAAACTGCCATTTTGACGTGGTATAAATTTAAAAATGCAGTATCCTTGGGGGAAAGGCTGTAGTACCGTCAAGTAGGTTCTGACTCACAGCAACCCTGTATAGAGTTTTCCAGGAGTGGCTAGTGGGTTTGAACCACATTCAGAAATGTATAGACCTAGATGGAGGATATATCGAGAAGCAGTGGCTTCATATTTTGATTTTTTAAAGAAAGTCTTCCATGATTTTGTAGCAATGCCTGTATTTGTATTGTTTCTTAACAACAACAACCCTCATATTAAATAAAGCATGATAGAAAATTGTCTTTGGAGCTGTGACAGTAACTACCCCTCCAGTTTTAGACCTGAGAAGTGAAACTAAGTGAAATCAAGTGTATTCAATCAGTTGGTCACTAGATGAATTACTTAATCTGAGATTAAGTAAACTGAAAAAAATCAAAATAAAAGTACTATGAAACTGGGGAACAGAGCTTTGGAAGTTTTTAAAACTCTGAGAAAGAATATAAATGAATTAGGGTAGATTAATTGTTATGACAAACAACTCCAAAATATCAGGGGTTTAATGCTATAAATGCTAATTGTAGTCCTGGTGTGGCACTGTGGGTTAATGCGCTGGACTGCAAAGTCATTTTGAACCACGAAGGTCAGTGGTTCAAATTCACCAGCCAGTCCTCAGAAACCTTATACAGGGTCGCTATGAGTCAGATCCAACTCTACAGCACTTAACAACAACAATGCAATAAAACTTGATCATGTCACAATCTCTTTCTCACTGTGTGTTGGTTGAAGGGTGGGGTAAAGACTCTGCCCCAAGTAGCCCTTTGTTGTTGTTGTTAAGTGCTGTCCAGTCGATTCTGACCCATAGCACTTTAGAGACCCTCTTTTTATTAAGTGGACCTGCAACAACTGGTTCCTCTGTATCCCAACTGGCAATTGAGGGGGAAAAGAAAACATGCAAGACCATTAGAAGGTGTCTTACGGGCCAGCCATAGAGAGGGTGAACATCTCTTCTATTGATCAGAACTCAGACTCATGTCTATTAATAGATGACTTGTTAAATAGTATGCTCCTATGGTCCTTCAAATTATATTTCTAAAAAATAATTCAGTATCATGGTGAAATGGAAACAACAGAAAAATCAATATAAAACTAAATGCACTCTAGTTCTAACTCGATTAATGAAAGATGTTATGTTTTTAAGAGGTTATAGGAAACCGGTATTACTCTGTAGGATAAGTACTGGACTACTAACTGCAAGGCCAGCAGTTCAAACCTTACAGTGATTCCTTGGAAACCCTATACAGGGTTACTATGAGTTGGAACCAACTTGGCATCACTTAACAACATAAGGAAATAACTAAGTTGCATTTTGACCTATATCTGAGAGTAGGATTGGTTGAGTCTCCTTGTTTTCTCCATGCTTTTCTGAATTACTTGTATTACATATAATGAAACTTTCACTTGAAGAAATAAGTTTCATAAAAAAAGTTTTAATGAAAGAAAATGGTGAGATTTTTAAAGCTTCCCATATCATAAACTTGCATATCAGAGGGCCTTTTGCATAGCATATGCTTAATAAATACTTATAGACTGAATGAACATAAAACTGAAGAGAGTAATTGAATGTAAAAGCCTAAGAACAAAATGTTAAGGAACTGTTAGTTCCCTAATAATGCTATCACAAAGGTGGTAACTGATGAGCCAAATTGTCACACTTTTGTCTTTATATGATTTCTTTGATTTCAGTTTTACAACACTTCATTCATACTATAGGTGTGACGCCAATACTAGTAAATCGCCTGTTAGAGATTCCTGAAATTTATTAATTTGGGGACTATTTTTGACATTTTCACTCATATTTTAAGTAATACATGTAAGGGGATTTCAAAAAGGTTGTAGAAAATTCTATTATCTTTTAATATCCATTTTTACACGAAATATTTGACGATCCCTCATATATTATTGCTATAATATTTTCATTGAAATTAATTACTTTTTATAAACTAAGATTTAGCTTTGTGTTAAGCAATAATATATGGAATCTTTTCTAAAGGCCAGAATCCTTTGTCTTGCACATAACTCAGATGAGTAAAATAAGGGAGGCTTCTAACCATTTTCTGAGATCATAATTCTATTCTTTGAGAAGGTAAGTAAGAAATAAAACAAAGTTATAATTCATTTTGGATGAAGGCTTCTTTTTGAATGTCAAAATATAAAAGGCAAACTTTGGGTTTTGAGACCCTTAGAAAAAAATACATAGGTAATTATAGAATCTCTCCCTGGGAAAATCCTTACAATTGAGATCTGTTTGAGATGGTTCATGTATTGTTTAAACGTATGGATGTAGTTTCTAGGTTACTTCTGGCTTGGTGGTTATTATGCTTAAGTCTCTATTTTTGTTTTTAAAGCCAAGTATTAAGAAAAGGGTGGGAGCAGGTCCAGACAGGGTGAAGTTAGCATAGTAGTAATTGAGATCCATACCCAAGCAATTGTTATATCAAATGACTTAATACATTAAATACTTAGAGCAGGAAACCTACATGATTTTCTCTTCCGTGTTTTCTATAGAAAGCAATTAAATCTTCAACAGAAACCCCATCTGCAAAGTCCATGGAGGATCCCATAATAGAGCTGATTAATGAACATCAGCATTCATTGTGGGCACACATTTTTAGAATAAGCACTGATCACCATCATACAGTGGCTGGGCTTTTTACAAAGCAGGTGTGACTGAACTTCTATTATATATAATCATTCCACCATATGACTCAACCTTGGGTATATTTTAATTAATGAGCCAACAAATGAATAATTGGAACCTTAAAAGAAATACCAATTCTTCTGTATTGTCTGACTAGTAAACAACTATGAACTTGCTTTCCCCCCTTCTTTTTGATTTATAAAAAGGAATACTTGTACAGGGACAAGAGAAAAAGAAAGAGAACAAAAATCAGGAAAATGAAACACTGGATCATGGACCCATAGAAAATGTCGCTTTTCCTTACACTGTACACTCGTGAACCCCTGACCCCTACTATATATAAGTATATAGATAGGTTCAGTGATGTTTTCCTGATATTCCACCTTCCCTCTGCTCTAACAATGTCTGTTTTTTTTCTCTTTTTGATATTTGATTTAACCAGTATGTTTCATGTGTACATTGCCCTAAACTGCCTCATCTTTTTTGAAGTTGGATATATATTGTAAATAATAGATGGTGAACTTGACCTCAGTTTTGACTGACCTCATTAGATTTTATGAGAAGCACAGAGATGCATAAATGTACATTTTAGTTGTTTTGGTACTGAGATATAATGGCTAAATTCATAAATCAAGTAATATAATTGACTCTATCTCTCATGGACTGTTGGAGAAACAACAAATAACTGTATCCCTTGGCCCACTATAGTTGATCAACTGGAGGAATTGCTGGGTTAGTTCACGTCTAAGGTTGGAGATCAGGCCTGTTACACCTATGCACAGTTCCAACTACACACCCACGGACTCCGTGTGAAGGATTGCTGTTTGAATGTTGGTCTTTTCAGCCATATTACATACACAGCAGTCATCTTTAGAGATACTGGAGTATCTTTCCTCAACTTACCCCTAGTGCAAGAGTCTTTTAACTTTATAAACTCTGATAAGCTAAACTCTCCTATTTAGCATGCTTTGGTGGAAAGGAGAAGGAGAGGATGAGGGTTAAAGAAACTATCTTAAGAATACACTACACTGGTAATACAGACTTCTAGATTTCCTAGTTCAGGTGAGAGATGAAACTACTTTGTTAAGTAGAAATAGAGACATGGACAAGACAGAAAATTCCCTGCCTTCACAAAGCTTATAGATCTGAGGGAAGGTAGACATTACATTATACAATTAGTATTATGATAAAAGATATGTTTGATTCAGTGCAAGTTGCAATATAAGCATCTAACCATTGCCATCCAGGTGAACTTGACTTAAGTTGATCTCATGTGTGTCACAGTAGAACTGTCCTCCATAGGGTTTTCTACTGCTGATTTTTCAGAGGTAAATCACCAGGCCTTTCTTCATGGGCACTTCTTGATGGACTCACATCTGCAACCTTTCAATTAACAACTGAGTGTGCTGACCATTCACAAACTCCATGGAGGGACTTAGCAGTAGCACCTAATCTATGCTAGCCACCATGTCTCTGTCAGTTTGTGGTACTACGGTGACTTGTGTCTTACTCTAATTTTGTTGTTAGGTGAAGACGAGTAAGTTCCACTGTGCACAATAGAATGAAACACTACTCAGTCCTTAATCATCCTCACAATCATTGTTAAGCTTGAGCCAATTGCTGCTGCCACTGTGCCAATCCACATCATTGGGGTTCTTCCTCTTTGCCTCTGACCTTCCACTTTGCCAAGTGTGATGTCTTTCTCTAGTGACTGGTCCCTCCTGATAATATGTCTGAAGTATGAGAGACAAAGTCTGGCCATTCTGGCATTAAAGGAGCATTCTGGCTGTACTTCTTCCAACACAGATTTGTGTGTTCTTCTGACAGGCCACTGTACTTTCGATATTCTTCTCCAAGACCATAATTCAAACGCATCAATTCTCCTATGGTCTTCCTTATTCACTGTCCAATTTCCCCATGCATATGAGGTTATTAAAAATAGCATGGCTTGACTCAGGAGCACCTTAGTCCCCAAACTGACATCTTGGCTTGTGAACACTTTAAAGATACCTTGTGTAGCAGAGTTGCCTGATGTAATACATTGTTTGATTTCTTGACTGATGCTTTCATGAATGTTGACAGTGGATCTAAGCAAAATGAAGTTTTTGACAGCTTCAACCTTTTCTCCATTTGTCATAATATTATATATTGGTCCAGTGGTGAAGATTTTTGTTTTCTTTACTATGAGGTACAACCCATACTGAAGGCTGTGGTCTTTCATCTTCATCAGTACACGTTTTAAGTCATCTTCAGTTTCAGCAAGTAAGGTTGTATCATCTGCCTATCACAGGTTAATGAGTCTTCCTCCAATCCTGATGTCACGTTTTTCTTACTATAATCCAGCTTCTTGGAGTATTTGCTCGTCATTCAGACTGAATAAGTATGGCAAAAAAATACAACTCTGGCACACACCTTTCCTGATTTTAAACCATTCAGTGTCCCCTTATTCTGTTCTAATGTAAAAACTGCCTCTTGCTCTATGTACAGGTTGGTTCCTCATGAGCACAATTAAGTGTTCCAGAATATTAATTCTCTGCAGTATGTCTATAGATTGTCATGATCCACACAGTTGAAAACCTGTGAATAGTCTATAAAGCACAGGTAAACAACTTGCTGGTGTGGTGCTGTATATAAATGCGCTGGCCTACAAGGTTGGTTTGAATAACAAGGTCAGCAGTTTAAGCTCACCAGTCGCTCCTTGGAAACCCTAAACAGGGCTGCTATGAGTTGGAACCCATTCACTGGCACATAACAACAACAAGCATCTTTCTGGTATTCTCTGCTTTCAACCAAGATCCATCTGATATCAGCAATGGTAGCCCTCATTTCAAGTTCTCATTTGAAAATAACTTAAAAATGTTTGCAGTAGTACATTGACAGAGAACTGTCAGAAATTCAAACTGGATCCAGAAGAGGACATGGAACAAGGGATATAATTGTGGAATGAGGGATATGATTGCTGATGTCAGATGGATCTGGGTTAAAAGCAGAGAATATCAGAAAGATGTTTGCTAGTGTTTTATTGACTATACAAAGGCATTTTTAAAAAAGCTTTTATTGTGAATTGAGTGAAAGTTTACAGAGCAAATAATCAGTTTTACATTCATCAAATCATTGCAATGATTACAATCCCCATCATGCACCATCAGCTAACAGTGATGATGATTATGTGCCGTGGAGTCGGTTCCGACTCATAGTGACCCTGCCACATATCACATTGAAATATACGTTCATTTAAATGTCCAAAGGGCACATTTTGCAAGCGAACTTCCTGCCTTTAGGCACACTGCCTTTCCCTGTACATGGGCCTATAGTCTTCTGCTGTTCTATTTCTCTATTCCATCACCTCTGCCACCATCTCTGATGTCGCCACTTTTCTGGTTAGGATCCCTCGCTCCTCTCATGCTCTGCCCTCTTGATGGTCCTAGGTTCCTTTGTTCCTGAAATGACAGATTAACTGCTTCCTCCTTTTATTTATACTTTTCCTACATTTACAGCTGTGACAATTGCCATTAATCCTGATAACAATTACTCACAATTAAATCATCATCCCCAGACTCATCTGGACAAAAGGAAAACTATTCAATGGGAATTCTATCTTACACCTTCTCATTCTGATGTTAAGCACCCTCATGAAAGCTTGTAAGCCACCTATTTCATGCCTTTACAGCCCACCAATTTTGATAACCAAAGTCTAAGTTGCTCATCCCTATCAATCCAGTGTACTGAGGAGGCAAGCTTGATCCTTGATATGAAGAATCCTTCCTTTTGAGTTGGAATTTTGGGCAACTTATCCACAGGCAAAGGCCCAGTTCATCAAATTGTAGCAATTTGTGATTGCTCCTTGTATCAAACTTCTTTATCTTTATCTGATCAAGTTCTGCTCAGTAAGTCATACAAGCTAGGTCACATGTACTATCTGCAAGTTTGGGAGTTCTTGTATGGCTCCCCTCACTTCAGACCAGCTGGCCATTTCACGCTTAACTCTAGCCCACGGTGGCCAGGTCAGTGTCCTTGGGTTCGGGAGTTCACATGTCTCACTGATCTTCAAACCAGCCAGTCTTTCCTCCTCTCTTGCTCATCTTAAGGTTAGTGGGTGTCTATGGAACATGGCCAAACTCGGCTCATGTCTTCATTGCTGCATTTCCCCCACTTCCACTCACAAGTAGACCAGGGCGGTCACCAACAAGCATACAAGACTGCTCATGTATTTTATTTGAGTTTCAGTGTTAGAAAGGGGTTTACACTGATGGGCTGACTTTTGTTGCCTTGATGGCTCCAATACAAACAGCTTGTTTGATATTGGCATACACAGTCAAATAGTTTCCTACACCCCTCCCCCCCTGCTGGTCTTTCTTTCAAGAAATATCTTCTGTTCTTCTAGCCATTCTGGGTTGGTGTGCACATTTTTTCTAGCGGGAATGTCCCACCTCCAAAGGTTCTGGGTGGAGCTCAGGATTCCACCTAAGCCCCCATACTCCACAAAGGCTTAATAAGAAGTCTGTTTCTGTAGGCACATTCTAGACCCCTTTTACACAATATAATCAGTTATAGGCTGAAGACGGGCATACAAGCTTTCTATGATCATATTTCCCAATATTCCTTTCTATCCTACTTAAATGTCTATTTTTACAATATTAGGCAGGAAAATCAATATCCACAATATTAGGCAGGATATTGATTTTTCTGCCTAATATTGTAATATAGAGACACCCTAACATATACAAAGATACAAAGGCATTTTTGTGGTTAATAAACCATAGATGGCATTGCAAAATATTGGGAATTCTAGAACATTTCATTGTACTCATGAGGAACCTGAACATAGACTAAGATGCAGTGGTTCGAATGTAACAAGTGAATACTGAATGATTTAAAATCAGGAAAGGTGTATGTCAGTGTTTTATTCTTTCATCATACTTATTAAATCTGTACACTGAGCAAAGAATCTGAGAAGCTGGTTTGTATGAAGATGAATGTGGCATCAAGATCAGAGGAAGACTCATCAACAACCTGCGATATGCAGATCACACAACTTTGCTTGCTGGAAGTGAAAAGGACTTAAAATACTGATGAATTAATTCATAGACCACAACACTTAGTATGGACTGACCATCAGTGTAAAGAAAATGAAAATCCTTACTATTGGATCAATAAATAACATCATGATAAATGGAGAAAAGATTGAGTTGTTAAAGACTTAATGTTGCTTGGATCCACAACCAGTGCTCATGGAAGCAGAAAAATAAAATGATGTATTGCATTAGGCAAATATGTTGCAAAAGACCTCTTTAAAATGTTAAAGAGCAAATATGTCACTTTGAGGACTAAGGTGAGCCTGATCCATGGTATTTTCACTTATCTCATATGTATGTAAAAGGTGCACAAAGAATAAGGAAGCCGTTAAAAGAACTGATGTATTTGAGTTATGATGTTGGTGAAGAATATTGAAAATACTATGGACTGCCAGGAAAACAAACAAGTATGTCTTGGAAGAAGTACAGCCAGAATGCTTCTTAGAAGGGAGGATGATGAGAATTTGTTTCTCCTACTTTAAACATGTTTTCAGAAAGAACCAGTTCTGGAGAAGTACATCGTGCTTGGTAAAGTTGAGGTTCATCAAAAAAGAGGAAGACTGTGGTAAAAACACAGTGACAGGAACACTGGGCTCAAAGATAGCAACAATTGTAAGGTCATGGCACAAGATTGGGCAGTGTTTTTTTCTGTTGTGCATAAGGTTGCTATGAGTCAGAACCAAATGGACAACACCTAGTAATAATCTACTCTTTGTGTTGTTGTTGTTGTTAAGTGCTGTTGAGTTGATTCTGACTCATAGTGACCCTGTATAGGGTGTCTGAGGAGCAGCTGGTGAGCTTGAACCACTGACCTCATGGTTCAGACTGACCTTGCTGTCCACAGCACTAACACGCAGTGCCACACCAGGACTCCAGTCTACTCTTGGTGGTAATGCTGTGCTGCAGTTAGTTCTGACTCAGAGTGACCCTGCTAGGATTTCCGAGGCTGTAAATCT
>NW_006408584.1:3424170-3426471 GCF_000296735.1 Chrysochloris asiatica
TAAACATCCGGAAGTAGTCTGCCTCTCCTTCTTCCTAGTCTGACTTAGTCAGAAAAGCTTGACTGAATGCTGTCCATGATGTGTGACCCTGCTAGTATTTAAAATTCTGGTGGCATAGTTTCCAGAAACACAGCACCACGCAAATAACCACAGTGCAACAAAATGACAAATGTGCGGTCAATTTTTTTTTTTTTTCTTAAATCATCCAATGGACTAGGCTCCAAAAAGCTTTATAAGAATGTATGGTTTGCTTTATGTTTTAAAGATTTAAATAACTTATTCATAGTAGCAGAATCCCTGGGTGGTGCAAATCTTTAACACACTCAGCTTTGAATCCACCCAGATATGCCTCAAAGAAAGATTTGGTGAATTATTTCTGAAAAATAAATCATTCATAAATCTACGGAGCACAGTTCTACTCTGACACATAGAGAGTCGCCATGAGTTAGAAGTGACTCTATGATAACTGATTTTGTTTTGGTTTATTCACAGTGTTAAAAGTATTCATATAACTTTCTTCTGACTTGTTTCATACCAATTTTCATATTTCAACAGGAAAAGGTTTCTGGTTTTATTTGAAACATACAAAGGTGTCATAGCTCCCCCTTTCATACTTGACTTCATTCATATATTCATTCAACAAATGAGTGACTAGTTGTGTTAGACTGAGGACACAGAGTCCTGCAGTCTGAAGGATATGGATGGCATGGTTAGTTCTTACAGAAAGTGTTTCTTTTGCTCAGCCATTCTCTCACTACTACCATCAATTAAAAAAAAATTAAAGTCACATTTTGTATTCTCAGATATCCCTTTTATTCTACTAGAATTATGTGAAAATGCTTTTTTTTGTGTGGGTACTTTTCATAAATTTTAAGCCATAATGATTCATATCATGAACTTATCAAGGGAGTTCACCCATCATGATTCATTTGTTGTTGTTAAGTTTTTAAGTGCCATGGAGTCAGTTGCAACCCTGTATAAGGTTTCCAAAGAGTGGCTGGTGAGCTTGAACCACTGACTTTGCTGTTCAAACTGACTTTGCAGGCCAGCACATTAGCCCATAGCACCATACCAGGGCTCATGATTCATTTACTCCTGGTTAATTTTTTATGCGTCAAAAGAAAGAAAGAAAAAGATGAAAGGAAGAAAAGAGGGAATAAAAACCATAACGTACACAGATATTCCAAGAACTCTTTATAATGATGTGAATAAAAAAGAAAAAAATCGAATACATTTTTTCTGGGGAGCAGTGATTTAGAGACACAGAAAGCAGAAACCGTGAAGAATAGATAGAATTTTATATCAAATCAGAATTGCTTTTAATCAAACTTGGGAAAACAGGAGGTTAATAATCAATCAGTGCAGTCCAAATAAAATAATCAATTACATAAGCTAAGAACTGAGGTGAACCTGATAAAGACATGTTATCAGGAAGAATTTTTTTTTCCAATTTCTTAATTCAGCAATTAATATAATTTCAGCTATCAAATGCCCATGTTAAGTTTACTGTGTCTAGAAATAGGTCAATTAAATAAATGATTGCAAAGGAATACCTCATGTCTGATTTCATGACTCATTTGGTGCTTAGTAACAAAAACAAGTCAATCAAGGGGAAAATAGAGGTTTAAATATGTTGACTGAATATATTTAAGTTTTAGATTTTATTCTTTAATTTTTAAACTTCAGCATTGGAAGTCCATTTTTTTTTTCCCCCATTGCATTTCTCTTCTTCAAATAGTCTCAAGTGACAGCTTATTGAATTCATGATATTATCTATGTAAATTTTAAAGTACAGATTGTTTTACTTGATAAGTTTTTGAAAATGTTGATTACACAGATAGAAGGCACTATGAATAAGAATTCACACCTGCATGGAAACATAGATAGTTTCAAAAACTATACATCATTTAAAATATTCATCCTCATGCTTTAGAATAAGTCAGTTAAAAAAGGAACTTTACCATTTAGAGTTTCCATAGACATACACTTATTGATCATCCAGCAATAGAGCACAGGTGGTTTTAATAATACTATAGCCTCATTCAACTTACCGTAGTCCTTTTTCTTCATTCAGAACCCATTGTCGCTGCTCAGATCAGAGCTCATTCAGTCGCTTGAACTGTGATTCTGTTGTTGTTGTCAGGTGCCATCGATTCGGAACCGACTCATAGCGACCCCATGCACAACAGAACGAAACAATGTCGGATCCTGGGCCAACCCCACCACCGCTGACACACTTGACGCCATCAATGATGCCACCTGGCTGATCCATCTCGTTGGGGGTCTTCCTCTTTTTCTCTG
>NW_006408584.1:3430734-3431849 GCF_000296735.1 Chrysochloris asiatica
CAAACAATAGACAGGCCAATAAAGTAAACAATAACATCAGGAAGGTTCTAGCTCCTTTGAACAATCAACCATAAAAGTTCAGTAGGGCAGTATCTGCCCAGGAATAAAATTCAGATGACAAGAAGGGAAAGGAAAGAAGGATGAATGAACATGGTAAATACAGGGAGGAAGTGGGATGAGTGCTCTTACATTGTGGTAACTGCAATCAAAATCATGAAACAAAATGTGTATGAATTGTTGAATGGAAATCCAATTCATAGTTAAAATGAAAAGAATCTCATATACTTATTTTCCTAAAAGCAGACTGGGATTCCTGGGTGGTGCAAATAGTTACGCACTCAGCTATTAGCTGAAGATTTGATGGTTGCAACCTACTCAGAGGTTCCTGTGAGATAGACCCAGCCATCTGCTTTAAAAGTTGTAGCTCTGACAACCCTGTAGAACAGTTCTACTCTGTATATATGGGATTGTTATGATTCGGATTAAACTCTACAGCAATTTACAACAAGAAAAGTAACTATAGAAAAGAGGCCAATACCTTCTTATTTCATACTATCCTTCAATGCATTAAATTTGTTTATAACAACAACAACTGTGGTCACAGGCATGTCCCACCAAGTACTAGGCACTAGTGAAGATTCAGGAAGCAAGCAAGTATAAATATTGAGTTCTTGCTTACCTATTGTATTCTTAGAACTATATTTAGTTTAAAGGAAACAGCTGGCCTTGTTTATAGTAATCTGATGAGAAGATAGGGCAAAACAAAATGAAACAACTGGGCAAAAAGATTACATGAAAATCTATATTCAAGTATGTTGTTGTTTTTAAGTGCCATTGAGTTAGTTCTGACTCACAGCAATTCTATATAGGGTTTTTGAGGAGCAGTTGGGTTTGAACTACCAACCTTGTGGTTCACGGTTCAGTGCTGATCCTACAGCACCACACTAGGAGTCCATATTCAAGTTAGTATAGTATTAAATTTTAAGACCATTTAATGTTTTAATAGATGACCAGTTAATCTCTGGATTACATCAAAGAATTCTGTTGTTATTGTTAAGTGCTGTTGACTCAGTTCCGACTCATAGCAACCCTGTGTAGGGTTCTGAGGAGAGGCT